>NC_057730.1:1283091-1310774 GCF_004010195.1 Chiloscyllium plagiosum | reverse complement strand
CCATCTAGCTATCACACTCAGCTACCTTCCCCCTAGCCCCATCCCCCCTCCCATTTATCTCACCACCCCGTCGGCTCAACCTCATTCCTGATGAAGGGAGTTTGCCTGAAATGTCAATTCCCCTGCTCCTCAACTGCTGCCTGACCTGCTGTGCTTTTCCAGCACCACACTCTCGACCCTGCAAGGTCAAGTTGAAAATAAGAACACCATTAAATGTCTCGTGAATAAATTCATTCCTGACAACTGCATATGGAAACATTTGTCATCCAGGAATTGTAGGGAATGATGGTTTCCTACCGGAATAGAAATTCCTTTTGGGTGGTTAAGTTTGAGCTTTAGCTATCAGTTCTGCAACTCCATCAGATAGTCAACTGTATCAAAATCACAGTCCAATAGTCAAATTGGTACTGTCCATCTTATACTAGCAGACAAGACTTTTAAGCTTGTTAAGTTTAAAGATATTGTGCTGGAATTAATAAATGTGCTTGATCTGATGCTGCTGATTTGAATATAAAAACCAAGGGAATAATATTTTCCAGTGGGGAAAAGTACTGATCAGAACTGACGTAATTTGCATAGTGATCATCAGAATAGTTTGTCAGATAGTAGCAAAATACTTGAAAAGGACCATGCATCATCATTATCATCAGCATACCCTGCAACACAAAAAAAAAGTGTTGCAGTGAGTTTAAATGTCTTCCTGCCAAACAGCCCTCCTACACAGCTCAAAGAATACCCTAGCTACCGTGGGAATAATAACTTCAGCAGTGACAGCACGATTATCCTAAATAGTTTTCCATGGGTTGAAAACACAGCCAGGCTTTCAAATGGCACTTAGTCACAGTCACAAATTGTTTACACAGCACCAATATCACTCCATTACAAATTCATTCCAAAAATAGAAAAATAAACCAAAATAAAAGCATAATTGTAAATCCGGTGTGAAATTCAGTGGCATAGTCAGAACATTAAAGGCACTTAGAAGGGAGGCGATAGCCTAGCGTTATTATTGCTAGAATTAGAATGAGATTTACTGTCACATGTACTCAATTACAGGGATACTAAAATACAGTGAAAATTCACAAAGCTGCCATTTCTGGCATCCTTTAGGTACAAAGATAACTAGGTACAAAAGTTAGAACAATTAAAAGTTATATACAAAAAAAAACAGCATTACAGTCCTTCTCAAGCTAGGTACAAAATCTTAGGTATACATTAGAAAAATAAGGAAATAAAAGTTCAGTATTACAGTCTTTCTGAAGCAGGAAGTCCATGCCTGGATTCACCTTGAGGCCGGGATTCTGCGCTTGCATTCCTTGAGCCCAGTGGTCCAGGCTGGGCTTCACTGATGTGAGGAGCTCCCCTGGATTTCATTAAGGCCAGGAGTCCATGCTAGGCCTATGAGGCTGGGAGTCTGTGCTGGGTCTCTGGAGGCCAGATGCTCATCTAATCTCTGCTGGGCTACCTCAATACCGGGAGTCCCTAGAGGCTGCACTGGTTCAACTCTCCAACACCGGTGATCAGAGATGATCAAATTATGATCCCGGTCTCTAAATCGAACAGATTCCTCACTGATCAGAAAATCCTTGTGCTTCCTGCTCCTGACACACCCAGATATTGAAAGTGGCAGCTGAAAAACATGATAGTGGGGTGATATTCAC
The DNA here is from genome assembly GCF_004010195.1 of Chiloscyllium plagiosum. NCBI lineage: Eukaryota > Metazoa > Chordata > Chondrichthyes > Orectolobiformes > Hemiscylliidae > Chiloscyllium > Chiloscyllium plagiosum. The sequence goes on along the minus strand of NC_057730.1, from coordinate 1,309,113 downwards.
CTCCTCTCAACTTAAAATTGATCAATAGAGATGTAGGAGAAAGTGAGGACTGCAGATGCTGGAGATCAGAGCTGAAAAATGTGTTGCTGAAAAAGCGCAGCAGGTTAGGCAGCATCCAAGGAGCAGGAGAATCGACGTTTCGGGCATAAGCCCTTCTTCAGGAATCTCCTTCTCCTTCGATAGCTCAGCTGGTAGAGCAGAGGACTGTAGAGTTAGTTCTCCATCGATAGAGATGTCTCTGGTTTATTACTGGCTAGGGTGTACACGGATGTAAACAGAGCTAAACTATTAATCTGGAGACCCAGATTAATTGGGCTTGAGCATTTTGTTCTGGGTACCTCGGTTCAAATGCCAGAAAAACCTGGAATTAAAAGTTAAATGGAGACCAGGAAACCAATATTGATTATCAGGTAAAACCCATCTGGTTCATAAATGTCCTTAAGGGAAAAAATTGCAATCCTTATCTGGTCTGGCCTACTTGTGACTCGAGATCCACAACAATGTGGTTGACTCTTAACTGTCCTCTAGCCAATTAGGGATAAGCAATGAATGCTAGCCTAACACGTGACACCCACACCATGTGAATGGATTAAAAAAAATGGAGATCCACTTTGCTGTGGTGTTTGGTAGGTGGACAAATATGGGTTACAGTCAGGCACGCTAACTTGGAAGTAAAGCAGGGGCAGTCACACAGGCTGTCAGGCCTTAAGATGGGCTGTTTAAAAGGCTTACCTGAGTGCTGGTACTTTATACAGATCTCTGGCACAGTCCGTCCCTGTTGCTCAGAAGGGAAGGGGGAAGATGAGCAGAGCACTAGTCATTTGGGATTCCAATGTTAGGGGGACAGATAGGAGGTTCTGTGGGAATGAGAGAGACTGTGTGTTGTCTCCCAAGTGCCAAGGTTCATGATGTCTTGGATCATGTTTTTGGGATCCTTGAGGGGGAGGAGGACACCGTAGGAAAAATGATGGTGATTTAAGGCAGAAATTCAAGGAGCTAGGGTGGACGTTTAACACTAGAACAAACAGTTGTTATCTCTGGCTTGTTGCTAGTGCCACATGCTAATGAGGAGAGGAATAGGGAGAGAGAGGAGTTGAACGCGTGGCTACAGGATGTTGCAGGAGGGAGGGTTTCAGATTCCTGGATAATTGGGGCTCATTCTGGGGTAGGTAGGACCTCTACAAACAGAATGGTCTAAACCTGAACCAGAGAGGTACCAATTTTCTGGGGGGGATATTTGCTGCAGGGGGAATAGGAACCTAAATTCTAGTGTCCGGGAGGTTGAGATTGGTGAGATCAGAAATATGGTTTCAAGAGTTTACCGGCAAGCAGGAAGGTGGTTTGAAGTGTGTCTACTTCAACACAAGAAGCATTCAGATTAAGGTGGCTGTACTTGCAACACGTGTTGGTACTTGGGACTTCAATGTTGTGGCCATTTCAGAGACATGGATAGAACAGGGACAGGAATGGTTGTTGTAGGTTCCAGGATTTACATGTTTCAGTAAGAACAGAGATGATGATAAAAGAGGGGGAGGTATTGCATTGTTAGTCAAGGACGGTATAAAACAGTAGCAGAAAGGACGTTTGAAAACTTGTCTACTGAGGTAGTATCGGCTGAGGTTAGAAACAGGAAAGGAGAAGGTCACCCTGTTGGGAGTTTCTGTAACTCTGGAATTCCGAATCGTTCCAGAGATGCAGAGGAAAGGATGGCAAAGATAATTCTGGATAGAAGCAAGAGTAACAGGGTAGTTGTTAATGGAGACTTTAACTTTCCAAGCATTGACTGGAAACACTATTGTGTGAGTACTTTAGATGAGTCAGTTTTTGTCCAATGAATGCAGGAGGGTTTACTGACACAGTATGTCAACAAGCCAACAAGGGGCGAGGCCACATTGGATTTGGTACTGTGTAATGAACTTGGCCAGGTATTAGGTTTGGAGGTAGGTGAGCACTTTGGTGATAGTGACCACAATTTGGTTATGTTTAGCTTAGCGATGGAAAAAGATAGGTATATAACACAAGGCAGGAGTTATAGCTAGGTGAAAAGCAATTATGATGTGATTAGGCAAGATTTAGGAGGCATAGGATGGGGGGAAGGAAACTGCAGGGGATGGGCACAATTGAAATGTGGAGCTTATTTCAAGGAAAAGCCACTGCGTATCCTTGATAAGTATGTACCAGTCAGGCAGGGAGGAAGTGATCGAGCGAGGGAGCCGTGGTTTACTAAAGACGTTGTATCTCTGGTCAAGGGGAAGAAGACTTGTGCGGGCAGGAGATGTGAAGGCTCAGTTAGGGCGTTTGAGTGTTACAAGTTAGCCACTAAACCTAAAGAGAGCTAAGAAGAGCCAGGAGGGGACAAGAGAAGTCATTGGCAGATAGGATCAAGGAAAACCCTAAGGCTTTCTATAGCTATATCATGACTAAATGAATGACTACAGTAAGATTAGGACCAATCAAGGACAGTAGTGGGAAGTTGTGCATGGAGTCAGAGGAGATTGGGGAAGTGCTAAATGAATATTTTTCATCAGTATTCACACTGGAAAAAGACAACTGTTGTCAAGGTGAATACTGAGATACAGACTATTAAACTAGACGGGATTGAGGTTCACAAGGAGGTATTAGCATTTCTGGAAAGTGTGAAAATAGATAGGCCCCCTGGGCTGGATGGAATTCATCCTAGGATTCTCTGGGAAGCCAGGGAGGAGATTGCAGAGCCTTCGGTTTTGATTTTCATGCCATCATTGTCTACAGGAATACTGCTAGAAAACTGGAGGAGAGCAAATGTCGTCCTCTCGTTCAAGAAGGGGCGTAGAGGCAACCCTGATATTATTGACCGGTCAGCCTTACTTCAGTTGCAGGTAAACTTATGGAAAAGGTTCTAAGAGATAGGATTTATCATCATCGAGAGGAATAAGTTGATTAGGGATAGTTAACACTGTTTTGTGAAGGGTAGGCTGCGCCTCACAAACCTTATTGAATTCTTTGAGAAGGTGACTAAACAGGTGGAGGAGGGTAAGCAGTTGATGTGGTGTATGTGGATTTCAGTAAGGCATTTGATCAGGTTCCCAGGTAGGGTATTGTACAAAATACAGAGACATGGGATTGAGGGTGATTTAATGGTTTGGATCAGAAATTGACGAGCTGAAAGAAGACAGAGGGTGATAGTAGATGGAAAATGTTCATCCTGGACCCTTGTTACTAGTGGTATACCACAAGGATCTGTTTTGGGGCCACTGCTGTTTCTCATTTTTATCAATAACCTAGATGAGGGCATAGAAGGATGGGTCAGTAAATTTGTGGATAACACTAAGGTCAGTGGAGTTGTGGATAGTGCTGAAGGATGTTGCAGGTTACAGAGGGACATAGATAAGCTGCAGAGCTGGACTGAGAGGTGGCAAATGGAGTTGAATGAGGGAAAGTGTGAGGTGATTCACTTTGGAGGGAGTAACAGGAATAAAGAGTATTGGGTTAACGGTAAGATTCTTGGTAATGTAGATGAGCAGAGAGATCTCGGTGTCCATGTGCATAGATCCCCGAAAGTTGCCTTCCGGGTTGATAGGGTTGTTTAGAAGATGTGTTAGCTTTTATTGGTCGATGAATCGAGTTTCTGAGCCATGAGGTCAATGCAGCAGCTGTACAAAACTCTGGCACAGCTGCCGTTGGAGTATTGCATACAGTTCTGGTCACCGCTTTATAGGAAGGATGTGGAAGCTTTGGAAAGAGTTCAGAGGTGATTTACTGGTATGGAGGGAAGGTCTTATGATCAAAGGCTTCAGGACTTGAGGCTCTTTTTGTTGGAGAAAAGAAGGTTCAGAGGTGACTTAATTGGGATATACAAGATAATCAGAGGGTTAAATAAGGTGGACAGTGAGAGCCTTTTTCTTCAGATGGTGATGGCTAGCATGAGGGAACATAGCTTCAGATTGAGGGATGATAGATACAGGACAGATGTCAGAGGTAGTTTCTTTACTCAGAGTAGTAGGGGCATGGAAGGCCCTACCTGCAACAATAGTAGACTCGCCAACTTTAAGGCATTAAATGGTCATTGGATAAACGTATGGATGAATATGGAATAATGCAGGCAAGATGGGCTTCAGATTGGTTCCACAGGTCAGCACAACATAGAGGGCTGAAGGGCCTGTACTGCACTGTAATGTTCCATGATCGCTGATGACAGATTCTATTGGTACTTTTGTGGATCCAGATAATTGGCACTTTTATTGTTGTGCAGCATTCATTTTTTCAACATAGTAATTTGTCCATAATATTCCACTATTTTTTAATGTGTTATTTACACATCCTGTCAGTAAATTACCTTGATTCTGTACTGTGTACAGTGAATCACAAAGCATGGAAATTCTCTTATGGGGGGCACGATGGGTCTTTTAGAATGGACTTAGGGCATAGTTTGGCATAGCATATAAGTGGATAGAGAGTCATAGCCTAGCATATGGACATAAGGAAGACTTATTGAATTTACATTTAAAAGATTGCCCTTTGCAGATAATAGTCCTTGATTACTTGGAGCTGCTGTGTCCTGTATAAGTTAGTAGTTCTGAAAAGGATAAAGCTGTATTAACTCCATGAATTTTTATGAAATCACAAGGACTTGGGTGAGGAAATGCTGTACATTTAGGATCTTGAAGAGCAGTAACCAGTTGTCCTTGGGATCCAGGTATTATTAGGCATAGTTACAGCAAAGAATTGAAGACTGTGGAAGGGATAATTTAAAAGCTAAAGATGATACAGTCGAAGAGAAGAAGACAGTTACAAGACGTTGAGGTCATGATAAAAGTGCCAGATTCATAATCTAACCTTCAGTTAAGATGGGAAGAACTAATTAAGGCTGCAAGCACAAGACTGTGTTTGGGAAATTCAGACCATGAAAGATAGGAAATTATCAACTTTGCCTCCAGAAAATGTCGTTGAAACTTTATTGCTGGAACAGCACAGCAGGTCAGGCAGCATCCAGGGAAGACCGTGTCCAGAAAATGTCACCTTCCAATTGAACTTCAAAGCCACGAGAAAGCTCTCGGTAAGCAGTGGACCTCTACAGTATTGCTACTTAACAGAATAAGAAGCATCAGGAAAAGTAAAACAAAGAATGCAATGGTATTCGACACAATATAAATACTTTAAAAATAAAAAGCATGACAATTTATAGTAAAGTCTTCAAGGGAAAAAAATTACAACATTCAGACACTACAGAATTTAAAACCTCCAATATAATAAGCATAAATAATTACATTATGAAGACACAACATGAGAAAGTGAGGACTGCAGATGCTGGAGACCAGAGTCGAAACATATGGTGCTGGAAAAGCACAGCCGGTCAGGCAGCATCAGAGAAGCAGGAGAATAGATGTTTAGAGCATAAACTTATGCTCAAAACATGGTCTCTCCCGCTCCTCTGATGCTGCCTGACCGGCTGTGCTTTTCCAGCACCACATTTTTTGATATGAGAAGTAATACTGTCTGGAACTAATATCAGAGGTAGGCCAAAAAGAAGAGGAGGATTGGATATCTTGGAAAAACAATTCTTAAGATGCAGCATTACTTAAACTTAAGACCAAATATGACATCTTAAGCTAACTGAGTAAATACACTATTGCATTCAATAGGATGTACAGCTGATGACATAGTAGATTGTCAAAACTTTAAAAAAAACATTTTGAAGCAGCCCTACCAGCTTTCGACAATTAGTTAATTTGAGAAGAAATTATTTTCTTAAAAGAAAAAGAGTTAACAGAACACTTCTGCGCTCGGGAACCCATGGATAATTTAGTTAATTATCTATATAGATTAATAGAAAAATGTGACGATGAAGCTTTAAAAATCAAAATTCATACTGAGATAGATTTGTTGTTAGAATTATTGAAGATTCTTTATCAGATTTATTATAAGCCAAAGAAGATTTGACTTTGGAGAATGCTATTTGGATTGTGCTAGAAGCAAAAAGCAAGTGAATTAATAGAGAAATCCTGAGGGAAGGAGGAACCTTCAGGATAGCACAGAACCCATTCATTCTAGATTAGATTGCCTGAGGCGGGAATTGAACCCGGGTCTCTGGCGCTGTGAGGCAGCAGTGCTAACCACTGTGCCACCGTGCCACCCATTCTATAAGCTACAAACATCCTAAAGACACAAAAACTGACGCAAAGCGTACACCAAACAGAACTGTATTAATGCTCCAGAATGAATAAAAAAAAACCATGAAAAGTACAAACAATACCCAGCGGTGACAAATGAATGTGGTATCTGATACAGTCCAGGTTACATCCAGAAGATGTGCAGAAGTAGGACATTATAGAGTCAAAACAGTCAACTGCCTATTCACAAATTTCGGAGATCCACCATTCATATACTGAATGCACTAGTAGGGGACATTAGGTGATCCATCTAATGAGAGTTTGACAAAACTTGTTGATGCCAATGGACATCTTATTTAGATTAGATTACATTAGATTCCCTGCAATGTGGAAACAGGCCTTTTGGCCCAAGAAGTCTACACCGACCCTCCGAAGAGTTACCCACCCAGACCCATTTCCCTCTGACTAATGCACCTAACAGTATGGGCAATTTAGAATGGCCAATTCACCTGGCCTGCACATCTTTGGATTGGATTTGGGAGGAAACCAGAGAACCCAGAGGAAACCCACTTATTTGTCTCAAGTAAGGGGCTAGTGTCACTGTCTCATCAGATCAAGTGCCAAGGCTAAAGAAACAGAAGTTACATCATATGGAGACTAAACTATTTGGTTCACATGCCATAACATATGCTACATCACAAAGAGGTTATGAGAGTTGAGAACGTACATGTGATTTACAATCAACACTTTTGAACCTGTACATATTACTTGACTTCAACAAGAGATAGTGAACAGGTCAAGAGAAATTAAGCTTTGCTAAATCTATCCAAAGACAAAATTGTCTCAGCATAACACAGTAAAGTATCTAATTAAACTTCCTAGACGCATGGAGGAACTCAAAAACAGGAGAACAATTGAATCCTTGCATTGATATAAGAGAATATAGAGCAGGATATAGAGAAGCTGCAGAGCTGGGCAGAAAGGTGGCAAATGGAATTAAGCTTTGCTAAATCTATCCAAAGACAAAATTGTCTCAGCATAACACAGTAAAGTATCTAATTAAACTTCCTAGATGCATGGAGGAACTCAAAAACAGGAGAACAATTGAATCCTTGCATTGATATAAGAGAATCATTTCGTATATCAACAGGAAGGAAATATGTGACTAAACAGTGGAAATGTTTTCAATTCTTAACATTGGACAATCTACAGATGATGAGAGGGATGGAAGGGAAGGTACATTTAAGACCTAGAAATCAGAAAGAAAGGAAAAGGCAGAAGAAATTAAATCAACATGATTTCTCGGCTGAAGTGTGTTTATTTCAATACAGTGAATATTATAGGTAAGGCAGATGAGCTCAGAGCCTGGATCAGTACATGGGACTATGATTGTGTGGCCATTACAGAGACTTGGTTGACAAAGAGACAGGATTGGCTGCTCAATATTCGAAGGTTTCATTGTTTTAGACAAGATAGTGAGAAAGGTAAAAGAGATGGGAGGAGTTGCATCACTAATCAGAGAAAATGTTACATTTGCACTCAGAGGACATACTGGAGGGCACATCCCCTGAGGCAATATTGGTCGAGTTGAAAAATAAGATCGGTGCAATCACTCTGATAGGATTATACTATAGCTGCACCCCTCATCAGCCACCAAGACATTGAGGAAAAAATATAGACAGATTGTGGAAAGATGCAATAAAAATGGAATTGTTATGGTGGGTGACTAACTTCCCCGATATTAACTGGGACTCCCTAAAAGCAAGGACCTTAGACGGGGCAGAATTTGTTCAGTGTATCCAAGAGGGTTTCTTGAAACAGTATGTGGATAATCCAACTACAGGAGAGGCAATACTTGACCTTGCACTGGCTAATGAGCCTGGCTCGGTGACTGACCTTTCACTGGGAGAGCATTTTGGAAACAGTGATCACAATTTGTTCAGATTTGAGATCTGAGAGAAAGGATAAGTTAGGACCCTCAGCAAGGTAATAAACTGAGGGAGGACAAATTACATCAGTATTAGGCAGGAGCCATGGAGTGTTAACTGGAAGGAGCTGTTATCAGGCAAGTCCACATTTGACATGTGGGAATTGTTTAAAGACCAGCTGATGAGAGTTCAGAACCAGCATGTTTCACTAAGGAGGAAGGGCAAGGATGGAAAGGTAAGGGACCATTGGATAATGAGGAGGTTATGAATTTAGTCAAAAGGCAAAAAAGCATATCTAAGGTTTAGGAAGCAAAAATTGGATAGGGCCCATGATGAAGAACCCAAGCATGGAATTAGGAAAGCAAAAAGGGGCAATGAAATGATCTTGGCAAGTAGGGTTAAAGAGAATCCAAAGGTATTCTATGCATACATTAAAAACAAGAGAATAAGGTAGGACCACTGAAGGACAGAGGAGGGAACTTGTGTTTGGGTGGGTAAGATTCTAAATGAGTACTTTGTGTTGTATTTACCCAGGAGAAGGATATGGAGAATCATGAGATTTGTATGGAGCATGCTAATATGCTAGGGCAATTTGAGATCAAGAAAGAAATGGTGTTGAGATTCTTGAATATCATTCAAGTTGATAGGTTCCCAGGGCCCAATGGGTATCTACCCCAGGTTACTGAGAGAGGCAAGAGACAATTGCTGGGTCTTGACCAAGATCTTTGTATTCTTGTTAGTCACTCGAGAGGTCCCGGAAGACTGGTGAGTAGCTAATGTTGTTCTTCTCTTCAAGAAGGGAAATTGGGATAATCTAGGAAACTATAGATCGGGGAATCTCACATTGGTGGTTGGGAAGCCATGAGCGGAATAGGATTTATATGCAATTGGAAAAGCATAGCCTAAAAAGGGATCATCAGCATGGCTTTGTGCAGGGCAGGTCATGTCTTACTAACTTAATTGAATGAGGAGAAAGTGAGGTCTGCAGATGCTGGAGATCAGAGATGGAAATGTGTTGCTGGAAAAGCGCAGCAGGTCAGGCAGCATCTAGGGAACAGGAGAATCGACGTTTCGGGCATTAGCCCTGAAGAAGGGCTAATGCCCGAAACGTCGATTCTCCTGTTCCCTAGATGCTGCCTGACCTGCTGCGTTTTTCCAGCAACGCATTTCCATAACTTAATTGAATGTTTGGAGAAGGCAATGAAGGTAATCAATGAGGGTAGAGCAGTGAATGTTATCTACATGGATTTTAATAAGGCTTTTGACAAGGTCTCTCATGGTAGGCTCATCCAAAAGATTAAGATGCTTGGGATCCACAGTGACTTGGCTGCATGGATTCAGAACTGGCTGGCCCACAGAAGATAGAGGGTAATAGTGGAAGCATTTTTCAGGCTGGAGGTCCATGACCAGTGGTGTTCAGCAGGGATCCAGATTGGGATCTCTGCTGTTTGTGATATGCAATTGACTTGGATGAAAATGTAGATAGATGGGTCAGTAGGTCTGCAGATGATACAAAGATCAATGGAATTGTGGATAGTGTAGAAAGTTGTCAAAGGATACAGCTGATATGGGCAGAGAAAATGGATGGAGTTTAATCCAGGTAAGTTTGAAGGACTACAATTTAGGAGATCAAATGTTGAGGAAAGGTATAGAGTTAGAGTTAATGGCTGGACCTGATCTTGGGTTCTACTCCATAGCTTCCTGAAATTGCCACACAAGTAGATATGGTGAAGGTAGCATATGGACGCTTGCCTTTATTGGTCAGACAATTGAATACAAGAGTCAGGCTGTCATGTTGCAGCTTCATAAGACTTAGATTAGGCCACATCTAGAGTATTGCATTCAATTCTGGTCACTATATTACAGGAAGGATGTGGAGGCTTTGGAGAGGGTGCAAAAGAGATTTACCAGGATGCTGCCTGGATTAGAGGTTATGAACTATAAGGATAGGCTCAAAAAAACAAGTTTTTTTTTTCTGGAGCGGCAGAGGCTGAGGAGAGACTTGATAGAAGTTTATAAAATTGAGATACATAGAAAGGATTGACAGTCAAAATCTTTTCCTCAAAAGTGAAATGTCTAAAAATAGAGGGCATTTAATGTGAGAGGCAAAATGTTCAAAGGAGATGAGGGGCAAGATTTTTTTAAAAAAAAGTGTGGTAGCAGTCTGGAACATGCTGCTAATGATGGAGGCAAATATGATAGGGGCCTTTAAGAGACCTTTAGATAAACACATGTGAATGCAAGGAATGGAGTGACATAGACCAAAGGCAGGCAGAAGGGATTAGTTTAATTTGGCATCCTGTTCAGCACAACATTGTAGGCCAAAGGGCTCATTTTTGTACTGTACTGTACTATAATGTAATTCAGCAATGTTTGTGAGTAGAAGCAAATACTGATGATAACGAGTGACCGAAACCACTCAAGCACAGTATCATTCCAACAATGATACTGCCTGCAGAACAAATTGTTATTGCAGATCTAACTTGCATGTTGGATGAGCTGACAACCTAAATTCTCAAGGAATATTCTTTAACATAAATTATGTAGCTTGCAAAGCAGAATTATGAGTACCTAATAACAGAGATAATGCTAAGGAAACAGCAGTCCCAATTGGGATAAATCTTTGATACACCAGTATAACAACCATGGAGGAGAATGAAGATTAGATTAGATTAGATTAGATTAGATTAGATTAGATTAGATTAGATTAGATTAGATTACTTACAGTGTGGAAAGATAGCCAACCTATTGAAGTACACTTTAAAGTATAGTTGTATCAGAGTTTGGGAGTAAAGAGATGAATGAATACAATGAGGTTAAATTGTATACAATTCCATGGTCAAAAAGAAGAAAATACAGCAAGAAGAGCTTGTTTATTTCTACTAAGCAGTTGAATTCCATGAGATAAAGTGCTCTTCAGCTGATCTTATAGCACCCACCTAATTCAGCAGGGAAGAGTTGTGCTATGAAAGGTATGCAGGAAATTAAGAACCCTCCAGATAAGGAGCACCTGTAACCACAAGTGTCCTCACAGGTTTAATAACAATGCATAGCTTATCACTGTTGCTTGCACCCGATTGCTATCATGCAATTAATTGAAGATAAGAGGCCCACCTTGTGACAATTTGTTACTGGTTGGTCTTCTGCCACTGGAAAGTAAGTGTCCTTGGGTCCAGTCAAAGGGAAATGAATGGTGGCACTCACTCCACCCACTAATACCACACCATGAATTACAAACCTTTAAAAATTGACCCAACTGCTTACAAATTGTGGTGAGGTAAGCTGTGCCTATCTCCGAACTGGCTCTGTTGACAGTGCAGGTTGACAGTCACATCCCAAACTAGCCTGCATTCTTACAAAGGTCTGGTGAAAATCAGAAAGTCCAGAAATGGTTCTGATAAAAGTCAGAACTACCTCATTTTTAAAGGACTCCCAAATCAACCTAACTCAATGACAATCTAGGCTGATGTGTGCGTGCCCCAAGAAAACATACTGGAAGCCTTGGAATCCAAAGGCCTTCTCCTCCTTCAGACCCATTTGTTTGTGGTAAAACGTTACAAAAGGAGGTGTGGAGTTCTATCTCTCAGCTAGCATATGGCATATCTTTAAGAGACATGCTCATGATTACATTACTGTATTGTAGAATAATAACCTCATGGTAGAAAGGTCTCAGACTCCATCTGAATTGAGGCCATTTGAAACATAGTATGCTACCCTTTGTAACCAAATAGATTAATAGTAGCCCAGATACTGATGTGACTGTAATATATACAGCCATCAGGAGCTGTTAAAGCTTTCAGTACTATACTATACCCATGCATCATTCTAATTTTATAGGAGCTAACATAAGTATTGCCTCATCAGATACAAATACCCTGCTGGAAGCAAAAGCTCAAATTTGGCACCAGGTCAGAGGGGAAAGTGGTTCCACTAGGTTGTAGGAAAACCAGCATGATCAAAAGCATATATAAACTCACTGAATCATACAGTATTAGTAATGGAAGTGCTGAATTGTTCAGTGCATTTACATTCTGTCAGCCAATGCAGTTCATGTTGTAGTGGTATTATTAAGATACTGTGGGACTCACTCAGCTACGGTTAGTAAATGTCTAGAAGTATCAATGTGAAGCTCCATGTTGGTGTTTTCAAGTTCCACAAGGCTGCGACGGATCTCCATCTGTTGCCGAAATGCAATCATTAATTGGTCCCTCAGTCGGTCCAACTCCTCTCGGTTATATTGCACTGAATGTTGTTGTACCTCAGCTGGAATTACATTACAAAATTACACATGAATTAAAGAGAGACTACTGCTCCTTTAGAGCTTTTCCCGAATTGTGTTTGAGGAATTCGGCTCATTGGCTATTTATTACCCAGTTTATTCCTTCATCAGCCAAGCAGGCTGGCAGAGATGGGAGCAGGTTCCCCATACCTGTTGCAAAAATATCCCGTCTATTCTCTGTCAATAAGTAACAGGGTTCCTGACAATGATGGTCAGTCTCACTCAGGTGAACCCTTCACCTTCAAAGAATTGTCATGTTAGCCATCTTGAACCTAGCATCTGACCACACTTGGCAGAACACATTTTTATCCATGCAAATTTTTATATCAATTGTAATTTTGCTTGCAGGTTGTATATTTTTCCATGCTGGGGAGACAAACCTTACGAAAAATGCTCCTGACAGTTTTCCATATTTTTTTTTCTTTCATGGGAAAGGGACATCAGTGGCAAGGCCAACATTTATTACCTATCCTTAATTCCTATTGAACTGAGTCACTTGTATGGTAATTTCAGGGGGCAGGGCAGAATCAGACACATTGTTAGTCTGGAGTCACATGTGGTCTAGATGAAATAAGGATGGCAGATTTCCTTTCCTGAAGGAGATTAGTGAATTAGATGAGGTTTTACAATAATCAATAATAGTTTCATGGTCTCCATTACTGAGATGAGCTTTTAATTCCTGAACTCAAGTTCCACCAAGTGCTGAAATGGGAATTGAACTTACATTCACAGAACATTAGCCTTGACCTCTGGATTGGCTGGAAGTCGCATCATGAGCATTTCTACATTAAGGATGATAGATATCTTTCCCTAAAGGATATGAGTGAATTACATTGATTTTTATGGTCACCATTATTGAGACAGCTTTCAATTTCAGATTTTATTGATTGAATTTAAATTCATTCAGCTGTTGTGGTGGCTTGATGACATTAGCCTCAGCATGTACATAACGAGCTAATGCCATTACCACCACTACTTTCTTGCATTCAATCTTCCCTTAATTTTAAGACCATGGCTCCTTTTCAATTGAAGATGGCAAAGTAACAGAGGTGCTAGTCAAATACCAAGTGATGACCATTTTCAATAAGAGACTATCTAACCACCGCCCCGTTACATAACAATAGCATTACCATCACTGAATCTCTGACTACCAACATCCTGGAGGTTACCATTGATCAGAGCCTGAACAGGACTAGCCAAATAAATACTGTGGCAACAGCAGCAGTTCAGAGGCTCGGAATAGTGCAACAAATAACTCACCACCTGACTCTTCAAAGCCTGTCTACCATTCACAAAGCATAAGTCAGGAGTGTGATGGAATACTCTCCACTTGCCTGGATGACTGCAGCTTCAACAACACTTGACATCATTCACAGCAAAGCACACCATTTCATTGGCACCACATACACCATCACATCGTCCACCACACCCTCCATTATACCTTCCACCATCAATGCTTAGTAGCAGCAGTGCGTACCATCCACAAGATGTACTGCAGAAATTCACCAAAAATTCTTAGCTCATTTCAAACCCACACACAATTCCATTGAGAGGGACAAGAGCAGCAGATCAATACCACTGCTTGGAGGTTCTCCTGCAAGCCACTCACCATACTGACTTGCAAGTATATTGCTGTTCCTTCACTGTAGCTGGGCCAAAATCTGGAATTCCCTCCCTCAGAGCACCTACAACACATGGATTGTAATAGTTCAAGAAGGCAGCTCACCATCACCTTCTCAAGGGCAACTCGGGATGGGGAAAAAATCCTGGCCTAGCCAGTGATGTTCACATCCCATGATTGAATAAAAAAGGTAGATAAAAACCTATTTCACCGTTTTAGTTTATAAGTATTAAAATTACTCAGGTATATTTGATAAAACTTTAAACTTTTCTGTGGCTGAAGTCTATACATTTAATAACAAATATTTACATCTATCTCAAGCATACCATGTTCCATTGTCTACTCTAATACAAATCAAAATACATGAACAGCTACAATGCAGCATTAGCCAAATGTATAGTCAATTTTCTAATTTCATACCGTTTCATGATTTTTGTGTTTTTTTAAATTGTGCTATGATTCCAAATCAGGCAAATCTCAAATTTAAGAGTTCGAAAAACACCTTGAGATGAGGTGACATGATCAGAAAAGTATTTGTCGTATTCTGTTTTCTGATTAATGAGGGAGAGAAGTTTCTATGTTCTGTGCAGTTCCATAAACACTGTCCATCAATAAAAATACAAAACAATTTATGACTTTTTTTATAGAGTCATAGAGATGTACAGCATGGAAACAGACCCTTCGGTCCAAATCATCCATGCTGACCAGATATCCCAACCCAATCTAGTCCCACCTGCCAGCACCCGGCCCATATCCCTCCAAACTCTTCCTTCGTAAACCTCTAAAAGGTCACCCCTCAGCCTCCGACGCTCCAGGGAAAACAGCCCCAGCCTGTTCAGCCTCTCCCTATAGCTCAAATCCTCCAACCCTGGCAACATCCTTCTAAATCTTTTCTGAACCCTTTCAAGTTTCACAACATCGTTCCGATAGGAAGGAGACCAGAATTGCACACAATATTTCAACAGTGGCCTAACCAATGTCCTGTACAGCCGTAACATGACCTCCTAACTCCTGTACTCAATACTCTGACTAATAAAAGAAAGCATACCAAACATCCTCTTCACTATCCTATCTACCTGCGACTCCACTTTCAAGGAGCTATGACCCCACACTCCAAGGTCTCTTTGTTCAGCAACTCTCCCTAGGGCCTTACCATTAAGTGTATAAGTCCTGCTAAGAGTTGCTTTCCCAAAATGCAGCACCTTGCATTTACCTGAATTAAACTCCTTCTGCCACTTCTCAGCTCATTGGCCCATCTGATCAAGATCCTGTTGTAATCTGAGGTAACCTTCTTCGCTATCCACTACACCTCCAATTTTTAAATAAATTGCACAAAATCTGTGTACATTTTTAAAAAGAACAGTCACTGAACAGGTTTTTCTTTTTCAGTATCACTGTTCAGCAGAGAGGAGATGGAGACAGAGCACATGGAATCCAGTCTGTTCCCTGCATTACCTTTGAACATAGAACACAGAACAGTACAGAACAGTACAGCACAGTACAGGCCTTTCAGCCCTCAATGCTATGTCAACCTTTTATCCCACTCGAAGATCAAACTAATCTATATTGTACTGTCTTCCATACGTCTATCCAAGAGTCGCTTAAATGTCCCTAATGGATCTGACTCTACTGCTCCCACTGGCAGTGCATTCCACACGCTCACCACTCTCTGTGTAAAGAACCAACCTCTGGCATCTCCCCTAAACCTTCCTCCAATCATCTTAAAATTATTCCCCCCACGTGAGAACCATTTCCGCCATGGAAAATGTCCCTGGCTATGCCTCATCATCTTATACACCTCTATCAAATCATCTCTCAGTGAGAAAAGCCACAACATTTCTTCATAAGACATGCTCTCCAGTCCAGGCAGCATTGCGGTAAATCTCCTCTGCACACTCTCTAAAGCTTCTACATCCTTCCTATAATGAGGCAACCAGAACTGAACACAATATTCCAAGTGCAATCTAATCAGGGTTCTATAGAGCTACAGCATAACCTAGCAGCTCTTAAACTCAATCTCCTGCTAATGAAAGCAACACACCATGTGCCTTCTTAACAACCTACCAACTTAGGTGGCAACTTTGAGGGATCAATGGACATGGACACCAAGATTCCTCTGTTCCTCCACACTGCCAAGAATCCTGCAACAGCCCTCCATACTATCCATAATTCCACAAACCTTTATGTCATTGGCAAACTTACTAACTCACCCTTCCACTTCCTCATTCAAATCATTTTATGAAAATCACAAAGAGCAGAGGTCCATGCAGAACACCACTGGTCACTGAGCTCCAGGCTGAATAATTTCCATCAACCACCACCCTCTATATTCTATGGGACAGCCAATTCTGTATCTAGATAGCCAGATTTCTCTGAAACCCTAGCCTCCTTATTTTCTGAATGAGGCTACCATGAAGAACCTTATCAAACACCTTGCTAAAAACCATGTACACCACATCCACTGCTCTACCCTCTGCAATGTAAGTTTTCACATCCTCAAAGAATTTAATAAGGTTTGTGAGGCATGTCCTGTCCCTCACAAAGCCATGCTGAATATCTCTAATCATGCTATGGTCTTCCAAGTAATCATAAATCTTGTCTCTCAAAATCCTCTCCAATAATTTGCCCACCACAGACCTAAGACTGACTGGTCTGTACTTCCCAGGATTATCACTCTTCCCTTTCTTGAACAACCTTCTGGTACTACTCCAGTGGACAGCGAGGATGCAAAGATCATCGCCAAAAGGGCAGCAACCTCTTCCCTCACTTCCTGTAATATCCTTGGGTATAACCCATCTGGCTCATGGGACTTATCTATCCTTATGTTTTTCAAAGTTTTCAGCATATCCTCCTTCTTAACATCAACCTTTGGATTTCCAGTCATATCATAATATGCAGCAGATAAAGATAACTGTTAATAAGTCAGTGAAGTCTTTCCAACTTTCTACTTCACTCTCTTCTAGGTATGACTGGCTATGACAATGGTGGGAAAGTTCACAATGTTTAAAAAGTACACACGAAATGTCAGAGTTAAAAATCACACAATACCAGTTTGTTGAAGGAGCAGCACTCTGAAAGCTAGTGCTTCCAATTAAACCTGTTGGACTATAACCTGGTGTTGTGTAATTTTTAACTTTGTACACCCCAGTCCAACACCGGCATTTCCAAATCAATTGAAATATCAGAACATTCAAGGCTATGGCAGATAGTCAATGCAGTTTTGATGGCCAAAGGGCCTCTTCTGTACTGTTGGACTCATGGCTCTAAGAAAGAACTCTTATCAGAAATTAATGTATCTGCCAGTGGTTCCTCACTCCTGTAACTACTCTCCTGCTCTAGTACCATTCCAAAGCTCAGAGCTCTGACAGGAGGACACTGGGCTGAAGAGAATGATCTGGGGGCCAGGCAACATTTGAGTACTGTGATTAGTTTTAATCCCCTTATTTAAGGAAATATATTATTTCTTTGAAGGCAGATCCAGAAAGTTCACAAGGATGATCCCCAGTGTAGATGGATTGTCTTATGAGCAAAGGTTGGAACTCTATTTCTTAGAACTTAGAAGAATGAGAGGTGATTTCAAATCAAGGCAAATGTAGTGTGTCTGTTGATTTCAGGCAGAGCTTGAAAAGAACCTATCCATAACATTGTCAACTTCCTGGAAGTCATTCAATCAAGACATGAAAACAGTGTGGATTAGCCACATAGATAATGCAGAGCAGCCATATAACCATTCAAAAATAGTAGATCAACTGTTGAAGAAAATCTCTGAAGGCAGACCTTAAGCATTAACCAGTTTATTACACAATGTATCATGGGGAGACCAGTGTCCTAAGTATGGCACAGCAGAACTTCAAAGTACAGCAGATAGTTACAGGATTATATACAGAACAAAACACGGGCTGAGACACAGGCTGACCATTAATTACAAAGAGTCAGGATGGTCCGAGGAGGTACTGAATCAAAGGTCAGCTTTCGGGGTCAGCCGTAATTGATGCTACGCATTCCACAAGTGGACAGGAGTGAAAGTTATCACCTAACATTTGTCACAGGAATCCGCATCAAATGTAGGACAGATGTCCTTAATTAGAGAAACAACACATGTTAGCAATACATTGTAGAGAGAGAGAAGCTAATTGACAAGATGAGGCACCTTTGAATAATTAAGCCATATACACACCAGCAATACATCACATTGAGAAAGCAGCTAGCAGGCAGGTTGAGACGTCTTTGAATAGATAAGCTACACATCCACATTACATCTTTGTGAGAGAGGACCTAAGCTATGTGCGGGAGGCTGTGAGACGGAGCTACACGCCAAGTACTATTGTTGTCCTGGGTGAGGGTCCTTAATCAGGAGGGAAGCCACTGCCAAGAAAATGGCTTCCACACCAACCATATAAATACTGTGGGCTACCCTAAAAATACCAGGATCCAACAATATTAATACTTCAGTAGATTGCTCCCTCTAATCATATAAATAGTTTAACAGTCATTTAAATACAATGGGACAGCCATATTAATACTGTTGACTTGCCATACACATATTCTTGTCCAGGTATATAAATACAGTGGTCTAAGCATATAGATGCTGTAAACCAATCGCATAAACGCAGTGGACCATCATATACATATAGTGGAACAATTATATAAATCCTATGGATTAGCTGTTGAAATAGATAAATCCATTGGTCTAAACATATAAGTGCAGTGGACAAGCCATATATAAATAGAGTGAAACAATATACAAATACTGAGGACCAGACATTTAAATGTTGTGGACCAACTATTTAATCACAGAATCCAAGTACAGAAGATGCCCATTGGTTCTGCATCAACAAATGCTTCTCCAACTCTACACTAGTCCTACTTTCAGTACTTGCCCCATAGCCTTGATTATTGTGATGTTTCAAGTGTTCATCCAGGTACCTTTTAAAAGGTTGTGAGATTTCTTGCCTCAACTACCTTCCCAGATTCCCACCACCACTTTTCCTCTAAACCTTTTGCCTTTCGCCTGAAAACTATATCCCTTTTTATTGGCCCTTCGTCAAAAGAGATCCGCTGTTTCTTTTTCCATCCTGTCCATGTCCTTTAAAATCTTATACAATTCCCTCTCAGCCTTCCCAATTCAAAATAAAACTATTCAGCCCCTTTTCATAGCTAAAGTGCCTTATCCAAGGAATCATCCTGATGAATTTCATCTTTTCCTGCTCCAGTGCAATCATAGTCTTCCTATATTCTGGTGACCAAACTGAACATAGTATTCCAGCTAAGGCCCAACTGAAGCTTCTGTACAGCTCCAACACAACCTCTATGATTTTTTTCCTTTTTTTTGGCAAGACTCCAAGGAATATTTATTTATTACACACTAGACTTCTTTTCTCAGAACATTTAACAACTTGATTTCTGGAGAGAAAACTATTGAGGCAAAAACAGAGCGGCCAGCCTAGAAGCTCCTCAAAATCACTCTGTCTTCTGCAAAAGTGGTGTCAGAATTGTTTTTTTTTCCAATCAACATTCCCTTTGGTTGACTGGTTAACACTGATCCTCCTTTGATTGACCATTTCAACTTCTGACCAGCTGCCAACCCTGAGCATAGCAACAGCTCAGTGCTGATTTATTTTGTCTCTGCAGAATAGTAGTTAAGTTGTATTGCCTTTCAGGCTGGTTCCTAACAACAAGCATTTGCCTTTGTTCTCTTCTCCTTTAAAACAAGTAGCTGTTCAAAGTTCAAGTCTTAACCTCAACTCACAGTTTCAAACCAAAACGAAAAGAAAATAGTGATGGTCTCAACACATATAAATACCTTAAACTGGTAATATGTTGTCTAGCCAAATAAATACAGGGGACTAAATACATAAATGCAATGGGATAACCAGTTCCTCTATAACACGATGGTAGCGAACTTGTGTAACCCTACATTATAGAAAAATCAGGCTTTAGAAACAGCATTTAAAGTGTTGGCAATGTAATTATGTTATAGCCAACAAATATTTTAAAAGTTCATGCTTTAGAAAGTGCATGCCCAATTTGTCAATCGCGTTATACCAAATACACATTGATGAAACACATATTATGGCATAATGACTTGTAAATACTGTGAGCTAGCCATATTATGGAACAGCCATTTGAATCATGCATGAACTAAATAAGTAGTGAACAATCCATATATAAATATAGTATAATGACCATATAAACACAGCCCACCAACCACATAAATACTGTGGAACAACCACATAGATACTACGGACCAGCTATATACAAGTCTGGGTCTTGTTATTTTGTTTTTGAGAATTGTGGATAGAAATGAGAAAGAACTGATTTAAAATCCATGTTTTGAAAGCATGTATTCAAACACTCATGGCGAGGATTTCATTTATACAGCTATTTGAACAAGTCATAATTAATACAGAATCAACCTTCTCTGCTCTGAAGAAAACAGCCCAACCTTATCCAGCCACTCTTCGTAATGAAATGCTCCATCCCAAATAATAACCTAGTGAAACTCTTCTGAACCTTCTCCAGCGTGATCACATCCTTCTCATAGTATAGAGATCAGAATTGTACACAGTACCTAATCTCTGACCTAACCAAAGTCCTTTACAGATCCAACATAACTCCATCCCCCCAGGTCTTGTAATCGATGTCTTGACTGATAAAGTCTTGTATGTCTTCTTAACTACCTTATTAACCTGCCCTGCTACCTTCAGGGTTCTGTGGGTACCCCAAGGTTTCTTTGTTCCTCTGAGCTTCCTTGCATCCTGTCATTCTTGTCTTGTTACTTCATCCAAAGGCATCACATCACACTGAAATGATTGCCAATGAATTGAATTCAAGAAGTTGTGTAAAGGGTGGCAACAAGAAGTTGATTGATCTATGGACTGATGATCAGTTACTGATGGCAATGGCCTTTTGCTTGTCAACCATACGTTTGGCTGTCAGGTACCTGAACAGCTTGGTGCTGGGAACACGTTACAGAGAAGTAGTTCTGGCACTGTTTCCCTGAGTCTAACATTAAACCTGTAGAGAATGAGTTCATTTTTCCTTCAGTAATTGCAGTAAGCTGGACAAAACTGAGTGGGAGGGTGAACTGATAGAAGATGACTGATAGAGGGTGACTGTCTGCGTGGAGTTTGCACATTCTCCCTGTGTCTGTGTGGGGTTCCTCCCACAGTCCAAAGATGTGCAGGTTAGGTGGATTGGCCAAGTTAAATCGCCCATACTGCCCAGGTTGCACAGATTAGTTGGATTAGCCATGTAAAATACAGGGTTACAGGGATTTGGAGGGGTGAGGGTGTGAGGGGTCTGTGTGTCTGGGTGGGATGCTCTTCACAGGGTCAGTGTGGACTTGATGGACTGAATGCCTTGGCTTCCACACTGTAGAAATTCTATAATTCTAAAGATGCAGAGATGCGTCAGTCTGATTTGGGTAAGCTAAGTGAGAAGGTAAATGCACGTCAGATGAAGTATAATGTGAATAAATGTGGAGTTAAATGTTGGTTAGGAAACTTTGGTTAGGAAAACAGGAAGGCAGATTATTATCTTAATGTTGATAGAAAGAGGAAATTCAATGAGACCTGGGTATTATTGTACACCAGTCGCTGAAAGTAAATATGCAGGTGCAGCAGGTGGCAAAGAAGATCGGTGGTATGTGGGCTTTCATAGTGAGAGGATTTCAGAACAGGAGCAAAGATGTCTTACTGCAATTGTGCAGGGCCTTAGTGAGAAGAAGGTAATGTTCTGGGGACCCAGGTTTGAATCCAACCATGACAGATGATGGAACTTGAATTCAACAAATATCTGGAATTAAGAGTCTAACGATGACCATTGTTGAGTGTCAGAAAAACACATCTGGGTCACTCATGTCCTTTTAGGGAAGGAAAGTGCCATTGTAAGCTGGTCTGGCCTACATGTGACTCCAGACCCACAGCAATGTGGTTAATGCTCAATTGCGCTCTGTGCAATTAGGGATAGGCAATAAATGCTAGCCTAGCCAGCAACACTCTTATCCAATGAATGAATAAGAAGAAGACCACAACTGCAGGACTGTATGTAAGTTTCATTATCTGAGGAAGGATGCTCTGGCTATGAAGAATGTTCAACAAAGGTTGCAAGGTCCTAGGTCAGCAGGACTGATGTAGGAAGAAAATCTGGAGTGGTCAGGACAAAGAAAAGTGGAGGGGGTATCTTATGGAAACTCCTAAACTTCAAACAGGACTAGTCAGGATAAACAGGAAGGATGTTCTTGAAACAGGGGTCACAGTTGAAGGAAATAATGTAGGCCATTTTGGACTGAGATGAGGAAAAACTTCTTCCACCAGAAAGTTTTGACTCTGTAGAATTCTCTGCCTTAGAAAGTAGTTGATGCCAATATGTTGTGTGATTTCAAGAAATAGTTGGATATAGCACTTGGGGCTATGAGGAAGGAAGTGGGAACAGAGTATTGAGTTGGATAATCAGCCATGATCACATTTTCAGTTAAGCAGGCATGAAAGTTTGAATGGTCTACCCCAGTCCAATTTTCTATATTTCTATGGAAAAATAGTGCACTGCAACCAACCTAGCTCTCAATGCCAGTAAAACTAAGGACTTTTGGCGGGATGTTACTCATGCCCCCCTACACATTAACAGCACAGAAGTGGAATGAGTGGAGAGTGTCAAGCTCCTGGGAGTGGTTATCAACAACAAGCTTTCTTGGACTTTTCATGTGGACACACTAGTTACAAAGGCCCAACAACAGGCAGCTGAGAAAATTTGGCATGACGGTGAATACCCTTGCCAACCTTTAGAGGTGCATCATCGAGAGCATTCTGTCTGGATGCATTACTACCTGGTATGGCAACTGTACCATTCAAGATCGGAGATGGTTACAGAGAGTGGTGAACTTGGCCTGGACAATCACAAAGGCCAACCTCCCTGTTTACCTTGCTGTTTACCTATTATTTACTTATCCATGCTATTTAACTATATGATCTATCTGTATTGCTCGCAAGACAAAGCTTTTCACTGTGCCTTGGTATACGTGACAATAAATTCAATTCTATGTGACTTTTAATTGATAAATCAGTGATGTTTTTCAAGTGAACCAGTCACCCTGCACCTTTTGCAAACTATTGGAAATACCTGAAGAAGGAAAGTCAGGAAGGATTGCTGCTGGGTCATTTTTGTTGGTCATTTATGTAAAGTATTTCGATGAGAATATAAAAGGCATGTTTGGTAAATTTGTAGATAAGGCTAAAATTAGTGGCATGGTAGACAGTGAAGAAGGTTATCTAAGATTACAAATAGATCTTGATCAATTGGGTCAATGTGTTGAGGAGTGGCAGATGGAGTTTAATTTGGATAAATGCGAGATATTTCATTTTGGTCAAATAAACAAGGGCAGGACTTCTACATTTAACCATAGACCCTGGATAGTATTGTAGAACAGGGGTTCAGGTGCATAGTTCTTTGAAGTTTGTATCACATGTAGAAAGACTAGTTAAGGCATTTAGCACGCTTGCCTTCATTGCTCAGACCATTGAGTATAGGAGTTGTGATATCATGTTGAGGTTGTACAGGACATTGATGATGCCTCTTCTGAAGTACTGTATCCAGTTCTGTTATAGGAAAGATAGAATTAAGCTGGAGAGATTTACCAGGATGTTGCTGGGAACGGAGTTTGAGTTATAAGGAGAGGCTGGATAGGCTGAGACTTTTCTCATTGGAGTGTAGAAGGTTGAAGGGTAACCTTATAGAGGTTTATAAAATATTGAGGAATATAGATAAGGTGAGTGATAGGTGTCTTTTCTCTAGAGGAGAAAGATTTAAAATAGACATGAGGGACAACCTTTTTAAACAGAGAATGGATTATGTGTGGAATAAACTTCCATAGGAAGGATTGGAGGTTGCTGCAGTTACAACATTTAAAAGACAATTGGATAAGTACATGAATAAGAAATGTTTGGAGGAATATGGGCCAAATGCAGGCAGGTGGGACTAGTTTATCTTGGGATTATAGTCGGCATGGTTAGACTGAAGTGTCTGTTTTCACGCTGTATGAGTCTATGACTATAAATATCAGCAAAAAAAAACTTAATGGACTTTCATTTTATAGAATCCCTACAGTGTGGAAACAGGCCAAATGGCCCAACAAGTCCACACTGACCCTCTGAAGAGTCACCTATGCAGACCCATCCCCTACATTTACCCCTAACTTACACATTCCTAAAATCTATGGGCAATTTAGCATGGCCAATTCAGCGAATCTGCACACCTCTGGATTGTGGGAGGAAACCAGAGCAAACACACATGGACACAGGGAAGAATGTGCAAACTCCACCCGTACAGTCTCCTGAGGCTGGAATCAAACCCAGGTCCCTGGCACTGTGAGGCAGCAATGCTAACCATTGAGCCACCATGCTGTGTGGAGAAAAACCACTGAACATCTTTCTTGTTCTCTCCCCACTGTCCATGTGTATTCTGTGTGTGTTTGTGTGTGTGCGCACGTTTGTTGTTATGGACCAGACTAAACCCCTTCAAATATATGGAATAAATCCCTGTCAACACCGGGGGAGTTCTTACACTATGCAGTCTGCAGTGGTTCAAGAAGCCAGCTTACTGCCACCTCTACCTGGCAATTAGGGGCAAGTACAAATACAGACCCAGCCAAGATGCCCACATCCATGTTAAGAGAAAAATACAATCTGCGATGAAGTTTTCCAATTAATTTCTTTAGTCATCAAGTTTAAGATGCTCAGCACTGAGTAACAAACAATGTTCTACATTACTGGTTGGACACTAAGTTACATATTCTCAAGTCAGGTAATGTTGGAGTCAGATTGATTCAATCACTTCATTGTTCCTAATGCGTTTCAGTATGTTGTACATGATTATTATGTGCATAGAGCAACTTTTCATGAGATTAGCAATTTAATGTTAACGTGTGCCCAATTTATGAGGTGGCTCATGTTCCAGCCTGTGCTCAGTAGAGGAACTGGATTGGGAATACTTGATTCAAATCATGCCAGCCATCAGGAATTTCCAGATCTCACTGCATTTTAATCCAAGACCCAGGCACAAATATTGAAAGATACAGGGAAAGAAATGGAATAAATTGTTATTTGTAAAAATTTTTATTTCCTTAGTCCAAGTATATTCTCCAATTTTTTTTAAAACCCTCTGCTTCATTATGAATTATTTATATTAACATATTATTTTAAAATGTTACTACTGAATCTTGCCAAACAATTTTGGTTGGAAAATTATTGTAGTCTTAATCTACCAGAACTAACTTTAATTTTTGTCTAATATTTCTCAGCGCAGCTAACATCTTTAATGTTCAGATGTGAAATTTCGGAAGGGCGAGCGAAATACCCCTGATTCAATCAATTATGACAGCAAGATACCACAGATCCTGGGAGGTGCAAAATCAAAACAGAAAGTGCTTCATAAACTCAGCAGTTCTGGCAGTAATCCGTGGAGAGAGAAACAGAATTAACAAGTTTTCAGATCAATGTTGGCCCAGCACCAATTCTAATCAAGGTCTTGACCCAAAACATCTACTCTGTATTTGAAAACACAGGTACCACACAATCTGCATAATCACAAGGACTACCAGTGACTCAATGCAATAATTAGTCACCTCTAGCAATGTCATTGAAATCGAGCTGATGCTCTCTTCTGATCCAGTGTTCTGACTGCTGAGCTAAGCCAAACAGCTATCTACAACTCTGGTTGTCACTGATAACTGATCAATCAGTCTAACTGACTGAGCTGTAACAAATAGCTGTATAATACCCTGAAAATTTTCAATTTATCAAAAACATCATAGAAATACGTGGAAGAATGTTCTGGGAAAATTGTATGTTGGCTGAGATATAAAAGGACCAGTCTGTTACCCTATCAAAGACATTCCTGACACAGTTGGATTTTAAATTTACCTGGAATTCACCAACACATTCCACCCTGACCTTAAATTTACCTGGATTCACCAACACATTCCACCCTGACCTTAAATTTACCTGGACCATCTCTGACACCTCCCTCCCCTTCCTGGACCTCTCCATCTCCATCAGTGACGACCGACTTGACACTGACATTTTCTACAAACCCACCGATTCCTACAGC
>NC_057730.1:1272905-1282318 GCF_004010195.1 Chiloscyllium plagiosum | reverse complement strand
TAGCTTATCTCTCCATGCTTCAGGCTCTCTGCCTTTATTCCTGATGAAGGGCTTTTGCCCGAAACGTCGATTTTACCTGTCCTCGGATGCTGCCTGAATTGCTGCGCTCTTCCAGCACCACTAATCCAGAAGACAGTTGGATTTTATGTCTTGTATGTGAACTAACCATCTCGAGAAAGGTTAAAATGGGTTCCTGAGCAGGATAATGCTGCCTGGGAAAATTTTACATCCCTGCTAATGTCAGCTGGAGGCAAGCCAGAGGAACAGCTTTGTGCCATTGTAGCTGAAGGACATAAGACTTCCACCACCAGCCCCACACTGATTCATTTATCTCTGGATCAGTAAAATGTCTCCATCTGTCACAGGTCATATGCTTTTTCTGCCTCTTTAGCTCAGGCATCATTTTTAATCAGGAGGAAATCTCTCCAGTGGTTATACTTGGGACATTGGAAAATGGTTGTGGTTGTTGGAAGTCGGTCATCTCAGCTCCTGGACATCTCTGCAGGAATGCCTCATGGTTGAAGCTGCACTCATTCAGGCAAGTGTAGGAATATTCCATTATACAGAAATTGCTGGAACAATTCTGAGGAAAGGGTCACTCTGATTTCTCTGCACAGATACTGTCAGACCTGCTGCGTCTTTGTTTCTGATTTATAGCATCCATATTACACCCCTGACTTCTGCCTTTTAGATGGTAGACTGGCTTTCAAGTGTTAGGAGGCCCAACTATCTTCAGCTGCTTCACCAATGATCTTCCCTCGATCTTAAGGTTAGAAGTTGAGATGTTCAGTGATGATTGTACAATGTTCAGCATCACTCCTGAAATACTGAAATAGTCCATGCCCAAAATCAGCAAGGCCTGCGCAAATCAAAGTTTTCCTGAAAAGTGGTAAGTAACACTTGTATCAGACAATTATCAAGCAATGAGGAGAAAGTGAGGTCTGCAGATGCTGGAGATCAGAGCTGAAAATGTGTTGCTGGAAAAGCGCAGCAGGTCAGGCAGCATCCAGGGAACAGGAGAATCGACGTTTTGGGCATAAGCCCTTCTTCAGATTAGATTACATTACAGTGTCTGCGTGGGTTTCCTCTGGGTGCTCCGGTTTCCTCCCACAGTCCAAAAATGTATGCTGCCTGACCTGCTGCGCTTTTCCAGCAACACATTTTCAGCAATTATCAAGCAATGACTGTCTCCAATAAGACCAAATCTCACCTTGGCCTGTTAACATGCAATGGTGTTACCATCATTGTATCCACCACTATGAACATCCTGCAAGTTACCATTGACCAGAAACTGAAATAGAATTGCCACATACACAGTAGCTACAAGAGTAGGTGGGCGGCACGGTGGCA
This sequence comes from Chiloscyllium plagiosum, assembly GCF_004010195.1. Classification (NCBI taxonomy): domain Eukaryota; kingdom Metazoa; phylum Chordata; class Chondrichthyes; order Orectolobiformes; family Hemiscylliidae; genus Chiloscyllium; species Chiloscyllium plagiosum. Next base: position 1,280,968 of record NC_057730.1, on the reverse strand, counting down.
CAGTAGTTAGCACTGCTGCCTCACAGCGCCAGAACCCGGGTTCAATTCCCACCTCAGGCGACTGACTGTGTGGAGTTTGCACGTTCTCCCAGTGTCTGTGTGGGTTTCCTCCGGGTGCTCCGGTTTCCTCCCACAGTCCAAAAATGTGCAGGTTAGGTGAATTGGCCATGCTCAATTGCCCGTAGTATTAGGTAAGGGGTAAATGTAGGGGTATGAGTGGGTTACGCTTCGACAGGTCGGTGTGGACTTGTTGGGCCGAAGGGCCTGTTTCCACACTGTAATGTAATCTAATCTAATCAAATTTAAAGAGGCTAAATCTTGCAGCAAGTATCTAACCTTGTTACACCACAAAGCCTTCATCTAAAGAAGGAGCAGTGCTACAAAAGCTTGTGGTTTCAAACAAACCTGTCAGACTATAACCTGGTGTCATGCAACTTTTGACTCTTTTTGGGTAAATTAAGATTCCAGGGCCATAGAAACAGGAATAAGAGGAGGCCATCCCATCGAGCCGACTCCACCATTCAATGATACCATGCACTATATCTATATCAATGCCACTTTCCCACTCTATGTCCACATGCATTCACATAATTAATTTTCAGAAACCTGTTGATTTCTGTCTTGAATGCATTCAATGACTGAGCCTTCACAAGCCTTTGGGGCAGAGAATTCTAAAACTTCACCATCCTCTGCGTGAAGAAATTCCTCCTCATCTCAGTCTTTAAATGAGCTGTCCTCATCCTGACTTTTGTCCCCTGGTCCCACAGCCATCAGACAGGAAAAAAAACTTCTTGCACTATACGAATTATGTACTTTCCAATTAGATCTCCTCTGATTCATCAAAGTGTTTGAAAATAGGTGTACTTTGGTCCATCTCGCCTCACAATCCTGCAGGGATTAAGCTAGGGATTAATCTGTTGACACTCTGCTGAACTCCCTCTGTGGCAAGTATTTCCATCCTTAGATAAGGAGATCAAACTATGCGTAATACTCAAACAAACTGACGTCTCACCAGGGCTCCATCCATTTGTAGCAAGATCAGAACTTTATTCATTGGACCTAGAAGTAGGTCCATTACTCGCTGTTGGGATTTCCCTGTTCTAGACTCAGGTAACCTGACAAGTCAGTTATATCCTACCTTCAGGGCATATCTGGAGACGTGGGTAGCTCTGGATGCACTTTACAAAGGTTTCACTGACAATGAAAGGATTGCATCATAGATTTACCAGAACGTCATCGGGATTGCATTATGTTTATAATCTAGGCTTGTGGAATAGAAAGGGTTGTGGAGATTTGATTCAAGTTTCAAGATTTTGAATTTTTAAGGTAAAGAGAGACGGAGAGAGTGTAAGAGAGAGAGAGAGAGAGAGAGAGAGAGAGAAACTGTTTCCATGGGTAGGGAAGGTTTGGACAAAGGGATCGTAGGAATTCAAACCACACCATTCAGGAAACATTACTTCTGGAAAAGTTTGTAAGAAATGTGGAGCTCACTCCCATAAGAAAGCCATATCAATTATTTTTCGTTAAAGTTAACATTTCACGTCTGATAGGACTGTTCTTTGGAACTGAAGGGGGCAGGAAAACAGTATTTTTTATTCTGTTGACAAAAGGGAAGAAAAAGCAATTAAATCAGAGTGTGAGGATGCACAGAGCAAAAGATAAAGGAAGTGCTAATAGAAAGAGAGGAGAGCTATTGATTTGAAATAAGTGTTATTGTTGGTGTGAATAGAATAGGTCTCCTCTGCTGACAGCAAACCAATATAAACAAGACAAGGGGAGGCAGGGGGAGAGACAGGACATAAACTAAATAAAGGAAAGTGTTCATGGTTTGAAGAATACCTCTATCCTGGTTCTTAATAAAATATCAAGTCATATAAGGACAAGAGCATAATATCAGGTTAGAGAAAATTAGCCTGTTCCTTATGTTTCTTTAAAGCCACAAAGTCTAGACCTGTAAAATTGGAGATGGTGATGTAGTGGTAACAGTAGAGGCCTCAAAATTCAGAGGCCTCAGCTAATGCTCTGAGGACTGTGTTCGGAACTCACCATAACAGTTGCAGGATTTTAAATTCAATTAATAAATCTGGAATTGAAGCAATGCTCCCATGAAATTACTAAAAAAGACCCATTCACTTTTAGTACCTTTTAGGGAAGAAAATCTTCCATCCTTACCCGGTCTGGTTTACATATGACTCCAGACTTACTGCAGTGTGCTTGTAACTGTACCCTGAAATGGTGGAACAAGTCACTGAATTATGCTGAACGGCTATGTATACTTGTTCCACACGGTCTGCAGTGGTTCACCACCATCTTCGAAAGATCAATTAGTGAGAAGGCAAAAAATGCCAGCCTTATTAGTAAAACCCACATCCCATGAAAAAATAACTGTAAAAAGATAGCTCTTGTTTCACTGTATACTGGAAGGTGGTGATGAAGCTGTGACCCTACCTTCACACTATAAAATCCTTCATAAAGCGGCTGGCTTAATCCTTTCACTCATATTTACAAATTGTTTTCTAACTTTATTGAAGTCTGACATCTAAATGACAACAATTTTGATGGCACAGTGGTTCACTGCTGCCTCAGTGCCAGAGACCCAAGTTCGATTACAGTGTCGGGCGACTATCTGTGTGGGTTTTCTCCAGGTGCTCTGGTTTCCTCCCACAATCCAAAATGTGCAGGTTAGGTGAACTGGCCATGCTCTATAGCCCCTAGTGTTCAGGGGTGTGGAGGTGCATTAGTCAAGGGCAAATGTAGAGTAATAGGGCAAGGGGATGGATCTGGATGGGTAACTCTTGAGATGGTCAGTGTGGACTTGTTGGGCCAAATGTTTCCACACTGTAGGGATTCTATGAAAAGTTGCTTTGTATTTCCAGAGCAGTGGGAAGGTCACCTTGGGAATTCCACAGACCCCACCCTTATCATCTGCAAACTGTCTACAACCATCCATCCAAAGGCATTGCAGAGCCAAACCTTGGTTCTCACACACAGATGTCCAGTCCAATAATGTTCATGGGTTTTTAGTTCCCTAGAGCTCAACAGATCCAATATAATGTTCAGTTATAGATTCCTATAACATCAGCAATATTGGACTGTGTGAGTTTAACAATGTTCTCACCCACATAAAAAACCCTTTCCGAATCTTCAGTCGAGCTCCACCGATTTGCAATGAACCAACAGTTTAGAAATGTTAGCATAAATAATTGTTTAATCTTCATGAGTTTGTCTACGATACTTTTGGGCCATACATTGTGGAGGCTGGACACTCCTCAAACAATATCTCTTCATTTCCAAAACTCCTGAACCTACCTTGGATGTCCCTTATATTGGCCTTCTCAGATTTTTTCCGTTCTGACCCCTGTTCTTCAATCTTCAACTTCAACTGCTCAATCTCTTTCCTCAGATCAGCTATAATGTTGGTGTACTGCGTAATGTGGTATGAGATGTTGAGCAGGTTCCGTTTCACCTTAAAAGTGTAACAAATCTCCAGTCAGAAACTGTGAAATGGAATCCAGAGGAAATACACTGAGAATAGATACAACAGTTTAGCCAAAGTGACATTATATGGAACTGATTGTCCAGGACCATCAGTATCACTGGGAAGAACAATGGGAACCAGGCAGGAGGGGCATAACATTGTAATTTGTGGAGTTGTTCTCCCTGCTACCACTGCACAATTATCATGTCACCTCAATAATCCCTGATCTTTTCTCTTCAGATCTTTTAGCATGGCTGTGAACAACCAACATTTTCATTTTCGGCTTTAACATCAGATTTCTTTTACACATAGGAGCATAGGAAAGGAGTCTCACACTGGATCTGAATCTTCTGAGCAGCATGGTATGAACATTCACCTGACCCAATGCTACTGAGCAATTCTTCTGGAACCTTCTGGATGTCACAGAAAGATGTGAAGCCCCTGTTTAGAATTATAGAATCCTACAGTATGGAAGCAGGCCATTTGGCCTAAAGAGTCTACACTGACCATCCAAAGAGCATCCCACACACATCCACCCCATACCCTATCCCTGTAACCCTGCATTTCCCATCACTACTCCACCTAGCCTGCACATCCCTGGATACAATGGGCAATTTAGCATGGTCAATTCAACTAACCTGCACATCTTTGGACTATGGGAGATAACTGGAGCACCCAGAGAAAACTCACACAGTCACAGGGAGAATATGCAAACTCCATGTACAGTCACCCAAGGGTGGAATCGAACCCCAGTCCCTGGTACTGTGAGGCAGCAATGCTAGCCACATGCCAACCCTAAGAGGGTTTAAGAGGGGAGGGAGACAGAAGACAGGAAACTATAGGCCAGTTAGCCTAACCTATAGATCATAAGATTTAGGGTCCATTATTAAGGATGAGATTGTAGGGCACTGTACTTAGAAGTGCATGGTGAAAAGATGCTGAGTCAGCACAGCTTTGTTAAGGGGAGGTCATACCTGACAAGTCTGTTAGAATTTTTTGAGGAGATAAGGAGCAAGTTTCATCTACCCAGATAATTCCTATTTGGTCCACATATCAGGACGTCCTGAGGGTCTTTTCACGCAATTTCAGTTCAGAGTCTGATGATTCAGAGACAGTGAGATTTGGCTCTTTGTTGACGAAAGGCTTTATCTGTCCAGCTATGTAACCGTTAAAAATCCCATGACTCTGTCAAACAGCTTTCCTTGTCTCCAGACAACTATTAGCACATATCAGTGATCTGGTCATTATTGCACTGTTGTTTGTGGGAAGTGCTGTGTGCAAGTGGCTGATGTGCTTTCTACATTCCACCAATTTATGGCATCTTTGAGACACTCTGAAATTATGGAAGGACTTACTTAAATTCAAGGCCCTTGTAATGTAAAGAATATAATGTAAATAATAAAACTCTCTTCTTTCTATATATTATTGATTTGAATTGTCTTGTTTCAGTTGGAAAATGTTATGACTTTTTTTGCAGGATGGCAATCATAACATAATGACAGCAAAGACAATGGGCCCCGACAACATTCCAGCATTAATACTGAAGAAATGTGCTCCAGAACTAGCTATGTCCCCCTAGCCAAGTTATTCCAGTACAGATTAGATTAGATTAGATTCCTTACAGTGTGGAAACAGGTCCTTCGGACCAACCAGTCCACACCGACCCTCCGAAGAGTCACCCACCAGAACCATTTCCTTCCTAACACTAACACTAGTGGGCAATTTAACTTGGCCAATTCATCTGACCTGCACATCTTGGGATTGTGGGAGGAAACCGGAGCACCCGGAGGAAATCCGCACAGATACAGGGAGAATGTGCAAACTCCATATAGACAGTCACCCGAGGCTGGAATTGAACCTGGGACCCTGGTGCTGTGAGGCAGCAGTGCTAACCACTGAGCCACCATGACGCCGTTCCATCCCATACAGTTTAAAACATTGGCATCTACCCAAAAATATTGCCCCAGTAAGTTCTATACACAAATTGCAAGAGAAATCCAATCCAGCCAATTACCAATTCATTGGTAAATCATCAGCAACATGATGCAAGAGGTCAATGGCACTGCTATCAATCAGCACCTGCCTAGCAATAACCTGCTCACTGACATTCAGTTTGGGTTCCAAGCTGACCTCATTTGTTGAACCTCCATGGTTCAAACATGGACAAAAGAGTTGAATTCCAAATATAAAGGGAGAGTAATTGGCCTTGCCATATTTGATTGAGTGTAGCATCAGGAATCTCGAGCAAAACTGGAATCAATGGGAACTCTCCATTTGTTGGGAGTCATACCTGGCACATAAGATGGTTGTGGATTAGAGTCACTGAGTTCAGAACATTATAGAAAAAGGCCCTTTGACCCATCGAGTTTGCACTAGTCAAAACAACCACTTAACCATTCAAATTCCATCATCTGGAACTTATCCTATAGCATTGCATACCTTGGAATCCCAAGTGTAGATCTAAATGTTTCTTAAATGTCATGAGGGTTTTTGCCTCTACGCTCTCACAGGCAGAGAGTTCCAAATTCCCACAAGCATGTGGGTGAATAGTTTTTCCTCACACCAAGGTCCTTCTGATCCTCAGTGATTCTTAGGTTCCTACCATTTATCGTATATTCCTCTGCCTTGTTGTCTCGCTTAAGTACATCACCTGGCATTTATCCAGACTGAATTCCGTTTGCCACTATCAGCTGATCTGCCGAGTCTATTAAGTGTGTTGGCCAAGCTAAATTGCCACAGTTTCCAGGGATGTGCAGGCTAGGTGGTTTAGTCATGGTAAATGCGGGGCTATAGGGATAGGGTAGGGATTGGGTCTGGGTGGGATGCTCATCGGAGGGTCGGTGCAGTCCCTATTGGCCAAATGGCCTCCTTCTATGCTGTACAGACTCTATGATTCTGTCTACATCTTCTTGTAATCTCAGGCTATCCTTCTCATGATTAGATTAGATTAGATACTTACAGTGTGGAAACAGGCCCTTCGGCCCAACAAGTCCACACCGCCCCACCGAAGCGCAACCCACCCATACCCCTGCATTTACCCCTTACCTAACACTACGGGCAATTTAGCATGGCCAATTTACCTGACCTGCACATCTTTGGACTGTGGGAGGAAACCGGAGCACCCGGAGGAATCCCACGCAGACACGGGGAGAACGTGCAAACTCCACACAGTCAGTCGCCTGAGGCGGGAATTGAACCCGGGTCTCAGGCGCTGTGAGGCAGCAGTGCTAACCACTGTGCCACCGTGCCGCCCATATGCCACCGTGCCGCCCATGATCTACCACACCACCAATTTGCATAGCACATGTGAACTGTAAGGTGGGGCAAACATTCCCATCAGATATCCTGGACTAAAGCTCTATGAACTTGGGACATGAGTTTGTGGAATTCACATTGAACAAAGATTCACTGAGCTCTCTGGCTGAGACAGACTAGGCATTATGCAAGCCTAGGGGAGAAAGGGTTTAGCTTGCAATGCTAAAACAAGACCCCACAAAAACAATGAACACCAGCCTGCAGAGCCAATAACTGAGACATTCTGGAGCCTACTAAATTACAAAACCATTCAACTTTTCATCAGTTAGCTCGGACACAGTGATACAAAACATTCCCACACCATTGTATAACATATAAACCTGTTTGCCTTTGAATGCGAAGGCCTTACACTACCAGCAACATCTTAACCTCTACCTATCTAAGAGTAATAATGGACATTCAAAACTATCAGAAACTGCTCACTTTAATTGGAGAACCATTCACAGCTCAACTAACACTCAAAAAGCTCATTCAGACCTGAGAGGAGGTGCAACAGCTCAGAGATTAAATCCAGATTTGGCAGGCGATAAGGGAAACTGACAGTCAGTGTAACTGGGGATTTCGGATCTCTGGTGTTGTTCATTAAGAATCCGGGCAGCATCAAGAGAATCAGCCGCAGCCAGTCACAGACTCAGGAAAAGGAGAGCGAACAATCTTCTATCCATGAACCTCCATTTTTATAAATGACCTGGGTGAGGGCATAGAAGGATGAGTTGTGGATAGTGACGAAGGATGTTGTAGGTTACAGAGAAACATAGATAAGCTGTAGAGCTGGGCTGAGAGGTGGAAAATGGAGTTTAATGTGGAAAAACAAGAGGTGATTCACTTTGGAAGGAGTAACAGGCATACAGAGTACTGGGTTCATGGTAGTGTAGATGAGCAGAAAAATCTCGATGTCCATGTACAGGGGACCTTGATTATCTGAATACCAATTATCCGAAAATCAGATTATCTGAAGGAGATCTTGAGGTCTCAACAGAAGCATTACATCAAAGACGTGTGTCCAACACTGATCGCGACTTTTGTTTACAGTGATTAAAAATGCTGCCGAGAACAGTCCTGGACTAATGGGCGCGCAGGCACAGTTTCTAAATGACTGACCTCCCATCCTCTTTTTATCTCTCTCTCTCTCTCTCTCTCTCTCTCTCTCTCTCTCCCCACACTTTCCCTGGAGATCTATAGTAGTCATGATTTGGAGACCACCTCCACCTGATGAAGGAGCATCGCTCTGAAAGCTAGTGTGCTTCCAATTAAACCTGTTGGACTATAA
>NC_057730.1:1231154-1272815 GCF_004010195.1 Chiloscyllium plagiosum | reverse complement strand
GGGGGTGGGCAGGGGTGTGGTGTTGGATGATGTTAGGGGGCAAACGGGGGCAGTGCTGGACAGAGTTTGGGAGTGGGTGAGGGGTGGGGCCTCACACGGGCTGTGATGCTTTCTTATCTCCTGAACAGGGAGCTGATTTTGCAGAAAACTCCGACCTCAGAGAAAAGGCATTGAATTGATTAACTGAATAATCAATTATCTGAACGAAATAGTGCCCGCCCATCTCATTTGGATAATTGAGGTTCCTCTGTACATAGATCCTTGAAAATTGCCACCCAGGTTGATAGGATTGTTAAGAAGGCATACAGTGTGTTAGCTTTTATTGGCAGAGGGATTGAGTTTCAGAACCGTGAGATCATGTTGCAGCTGTACAAAACTCTGGTGTGGCCATATTTGGAGTATTGCGTACAGTTCTGGTCACCAAGTGTTTTAGATTAGATTAGATTACTTACAGTGTGGAAACAGGCCCTTCGGCACAACAAGTCCACACCGACCTGCCGAAGCGCAACCCACCCATTTCCCTACATTTACCCCTTTACCTAACACTACGGGCAATTTAGCATGGCCAATTCACCTTATAGGAAGGATGTGGAAACTTTGGAAGGGGTTCAGAGGAGATTTACAAGGATGTTGCACGGTATGAAGGGAAGGTCTATTGAGGAAAAGCTGAGGGATTTGAGGCTGTTTTCATGAGAGAGAAGAAGGTTGAGAGGTGACTTAATTGAGTCATATAAGATAATCAGAGGGTTAGATAGGGGAGAGAGAAGAAGGTTGAGAGGTGACTTAATTGAGACATAAGATAATCAGAGGGTCAGATAGGGTGGACAGTGAGAACCTTTTTCCTCGGATGGTGATAGCTAGCACGAGGTGACATAGCTTTAAATTTAGGGGCGATAGATATAGATGTCAAAGGTAGTTCATTTACTCAGAGAGTAGGAGAGGCGTGGAATGCATTGCCTGCAATAGTAGTAGACTCGCCATCTTTAAGGGCATTCAGATGGTCATTGGCTAGGTATATGGATGAAAATGGAATAGTGTAGGTTAGATTTGCTTCAGACTGGTTCCACAGGTCGTGCAACATCGAGGGCCGAAGAGCCTATAATGTTCTATCTTCCATGTACTGACGAGAAGTGACTGGAGAGCAGAGAGACTGATTGGGGGCAGCATCAGCGATATCCACCACCATCCAAGCCAACAGATGCCACTTCAGGGCTGAGCATAAGATCAGCAAGTCCCTCTGTCCCGGCTCAGTAAGATAGGGGCAGAAGTGTGAGCTATGAGGCTAACAGGATAGGACCCTGAGATTTGCATTTACTCTCTTTCATTTCCCCTGTCACCTAGTAATTAACAGCTCTCTGTAATTACCAAGTTGGGGCTGTAAGGGTTAACTGGGGTGTAAGTAGCTGTCAGAGAAGGCTTATTTCACTTGATGCATAGCATTTACCTCTAAGCATCTGCCTTCTGTGTTTTTCACCACACCACATCTCACTACATAAGCCCAGCATCAGAACCAGGAAGTTGTTTTACAATAAACCAGCCAGCACTTCCAACAGAACTTGTTGATCAACCCTTCCCATTCAAATCTAAATAGTTAATACACCACAAACTGCAAGGGCCCTGACACTAATCCCTGTAGAACTCCACTTGACCCCACTTCCAGTCACAAAAATCATCCCTCAAACATCACCCTCTGCATCCTGCTACTCAGACAATTCTGTGTTCAATTTACCAAATTTCTTTGGATACCACAGACTCTTACCTTCACTATCAGTATCCCATGTGGGACTTTTTTTTAAAGATTAGATTACTTACAGTGTGGAAACAGGCCCTTTGGCCCAACAAGTCCATACCCACCCACCAAAGCGCAACCCACCCAGACCCATTCCCCTACACTTACCCCTTCACCTAACACTATGGGCAATTTAGCATGGCCAACTCACCTAACTAACCTGCACATTCTTGAACTGTTGGGAGGAAACCAGAGCACCCGGGGGAAACCCACGCAGACACGGGGAGAATGTGTCAACTCCACACAGTCAGTCGCCTGAGGCTGGAATTGAACCCGGGTCTCTGGTGCTGTGAGGCAGCAGTGCTAACAATGTGCCTTTATCAAAAGCCTTGCTGAAGTCCAAGCAGATTACATCAATGTACTGCCCTCATTCATATACCTGATTACCTCTGAATAATTCAACTGAGTTGTCAGCCACGACCTCCCTATGCTGACTATTCTTGATGAATCCCTGCCTGTTCAAGTTGCCCACTACTGAGGTTAGACTGACTGGCCTCTAGTTCCCTGGTGTATCTTCCTCCTAGAATAACTGACTGTCCTCCAATCCTCTCCAGTAGCCAGGAAGGACTTGCAAAATTTAATTATGTTGAGTTCACTCATGTCAGCTGCAGGACCTCTCTGCAGGAGTTCCTCAGAATAGGGCTCAAACATCTTCATCTGCTTCATCAATGACCTTCCCTCCACAATAGTGTGAGAAAGTGAGGATGTTCTCAGCACAATTTATGATTTCTCAGATACTAAAACAATTCACAGCCAAATGCAGTAAGATCTGGATAATATCCAGTCTTGGGTTGGTAAATGACGTGCATCAATTGTGCCACGCAGATGTGAGGTAATTACTATCCCTAACACGAGAGAATCCCCTGTTAATTTTCAATGACATTGCCATCAATGAATACCCCATCAACATCCTGATGGTTACTATGATCAGAAACAGAACTGGATGAGTCATATAATTATTGTGGCTAAAAGGGTAGGTCAGAGACTAGAAATCTTGCAGTGAGTAATTCACTTCCTGACTCCCCAAAGACTGACCATCATCAACAAGGCACAAGTCAGGAGTATGATGGAATACTCTCACTTGCCTGATGACTACAATTCTAACAATACTCAAGAAGCTTGGAAAAATTTCTGGCTGTCACAGGCTGCTCCTTTTTTGAGATATTTTTGGTGTTTGAGGTGATTTCCTCAAATTCCAGGAGCAGCAATTACTGTTTTATATGCTGTTGCATGGTTTTTCTCCAAAGTTCCAAAACAAAGTCAAACAACAGCATGTTTAAAAGGACAAGGGTCAGGCAAAGGCAGTACATGGTCAGTGCGGGAGAGAGAGAGAGAAACCCACACTGTTAACTGACACAGCAATGAACCTGCACAGTTACTGCCTTTGCTGTTGAATTTGTGTATCGCTGGACATCGGAGTGCATCTAGGAAAAGTTAAACAGTGAAATTCACAATTGATCTTGGAGGAACCTGTTTGGGAGAGGTCACAGCACAGAAACAGATAAGTGAATAGTTTTAAGTAAATCTACAATAATGAGTAAAGTGGGTTCTTTCTTGATTATATAGAACATGGAACATTAAAACACTGTACAGGCCCTTCGGCCCTCGATGTTGCGTCAACCTGTGGAACCAATCTGAAGCCTATCTAAACTACAGTATTCCATTCTCATCCATATGCCTTGCCAACGACCATTTAAATGCACTAAAAGTTGGCGAGCCTACTAGTGCTGCAGGCAGTGATTCCACACCCCTACTACTCTGAGTAAAGAAGCTACCTCTGACAAGTGTCCTATATCTATCACCCCTCAACTTAAAGCTATGTCCCCTTGTGCTAGCCATCGTCGTCAGAGGAAAAAAGCTCTCACTGTCCACCCTATCTAACCCTCTGATTATCTTATATGTCTCAATTAAGTTGCCTCTCAACCTTTTTCTCTCAAACGAAAACAGTCTCAAGTCCCTCAGCCTTTCCTTGTAAGGCCTTCCCTCCATACCAGGCAACATCCTAGTAAATCTCTTCTGAATACTTTCCAAAGCTTCCACATCCTTCCTACAATGCAGTGACCCAAACTACACGCAATACTCCAAATGTGGCCGCACCAGAGCTTTATACAGCTGCAGCATGATCTCATGGTTCTGAAACTCAATCCCTCTACCAAAAAAAGCTAACACACTGTATGCCTTCTTAACAACCTTCTCAACTTGGGTGGCAACTTTCAGGGATCTATATACATGGATACCAAGATCTTTCTGCTCATCCACACTAACAAGACTCCGATGTACTAACCCATCCTTCTACACCCTCATCTAGGTTATTTATATAAATGACAACCAGCAGTGGCCCCAAAACAGATTCTTGCGGTACACCACCAGTAACTGAACTCCATAAAACGCCACCCTCTGTCTTTTTTCAGCTAGCCAATTTCTGATCCAAACTGCTAAAATCATCCTCAATTCCCATGCCTCTATATTTTCTGCAATAGCCTACTGTGGAGAACCTTATCAAACAACTTACTGAAATCAATATACACCACCATGGGCAGCACGGTGGCACAGTGGTTAGCACTGCTGCCTCACAACGCCAGAGATCTGGTTTCAATTCCCGCCTCAGGCGACTGACTGTGTGGAGTTTGCACGTTCTCCCCGTGTCTGCGTGGGTTTCCTCCGGGTGCTCCGGTTTCCTCCCACAGTCCAAAGATGTGCAGGGTCAGGTGAATTGGCCATGCTAAATTGTCCGTAGTGTTAGGTAAGGGGTAGGGGTATGGGTGGGTTACGCTTCGGCGGGTTGGTGTGGACTTGTTGAGCCGAAGGGCCTGTTTCCACACTGTAATGTAACCTAATGTAAGCTAATGTAATCTAATATAATCACATCAACCACTTTACCCTCATCCACCTGCTCGGTCACCCTCTCAAAGAACTCAAGAAGGTTTGTGAGGCACAACCTACCCTTCACAAAACTGTGTTAACTATCCCGAATCAAGTTATTCCTCTCTAGATGATTATAAATCCTATCTCTTATAACCCTTTCCAACACTTTACCCACAACTGAAGTAAGGCTCACAGGTGTATAATTTCCAGGGTTGAACAAGGGAATGACATTTGCTATCCTCCAGTTTTCTGGCACTATTCCACAATAACAACATAAAGATTAAAGCCAAAGGCTCAGCAATCTCCTCCCAGGCTTCCCAGAGAATCCTAGGATAAATCCCATCCGGACAGTTAGGACTGACAGCTTAATGTTCCAGGATACAAATGCTGATCTATTTTTACACTTTCCAGAATTATGCTTTATTGAGATATGTCTCTTGATTTAACTCAAAAATATAAGCCATAAGTATCAAGCCTGAAGCAGTATTTTGTAGAGGAATAAGACGGTGCTGTTTTCTGGGTCTGTAGATTGGAAGAAGCAAAAATGGCCCTTAGTAGAGTGATAAGCTCTTCTTATCGGATGTGAGTGTTTCAGTAGAGTTTATGTGTTACTGAGGATTATATCTGCAATTAATGCCATTGGTTGTGAATCCTGTCAGATTGAAAGGATTGGTTGGAGCGACTGTTAGAGGCAATGAGGAACTTACAAGAGCAAGGGGATGTGATGGATGGCAGTTATAGGAAGGGAGAAAAGTCACAGATGGAGTCACAGAGATGGGTTAACTCCAGGAAAGGTAAAAGAGGGAGGCAGGTAGTGAAGGAGTCATCTGTGGCAATCCCCATTTCAAACAAGTATGCTGTTTTGGAAAATATAAGGGTTGATGCATTCTCAGGGGAATGTTGCATGAACAGTCAAGTTCCCGGTATTGAGACTGGCTCTAATGCAATGAGGGGTATGACGGCTTCCAAGAGATTAATTGTGTTAGGGGATTCTGTAGTCTGAGGCACAGACAGATGTTTCTGTGGCCAGCAGCGAAAAAGCAGAATGGTGTGTTGCCTCCCTGGTGCCAGGATTAAGGATGTCTCAGAGAGGGAGCAGAATGTTCTCAAGGGAGAGAGGGACCTGCAGGAGGTTGTTGTACACGTTGGAACCAACAACAAAGGAAGGGAAAAGGATGGCATTCTGAAGGGAGAATATGAGAGTTAGGCAGGAAGTTAAAAAGGAAGTCCTCGAAGGCAGTAATATCTGGATTACTCGCGAACTAGTGAGGATAAGAATAGGAGGACAGTGCAGATGAATGCATGGCTGAGAAGCTGGTGTATGGGAGAAGGGTTCACATTTTTGGATCATTGGAATCTCTTCTGGTTTAGAAGTGACCTGTACAAGGAGGACGGATTGCACTTGAACTGGAAGGGTACTAATATATTGGCAGGAAGATTTGCTAGTGCTGCTCGGGAGGATTTAAACTATAATATGGTGGGGGTATAGGACCCAAGGAGATAGCGAGGAAAGAGATCAATCTGAGGCTGGCACAGTTGAGAAAAGAAGCGAGTCAAATAGTCAGGGCAGGCAGAGACAAAGCAGAGACCAAGGTAGGACTGATAAATCAAACTGCATTTATTTCAATGCAAGAGGCTTAACAGGAAGGCAGATGACCTCAGGGCATGGTTAGGAACATGGGACTGCAATATCACAGCAATTACAGAAATGTGGCTCAGGGATGGACAAGACTGGCAGTTTAATGTTCCAGGATACAAATACTACAGGAAGGACAAAAAGGGAGGCAAGAGAGGAGGGAGAATGGCATTTTTGATAAGGGATAGCATACAGCTATACTCCAGAAAGATATTCCCAGAAATAGAGACAGGGAAGTTATTTCGTTGGAACTTAGAAATAAGAGATGGATGATCACCTTATTGGGATTGTATTATAGACCGACAATAATAGTCAGTGGGAAATTGAGAAACAAATTTGTAAGGAGATCTCAGTTATCTGTAAGAATAATAGGGGAGTTATGGTAGGCTGGATGTTTTGAAATGCACAAAAGTAAATAAATCCCCAGGACCTGATCTGGTGTACCCTAGAACTCTGTGGGAAACTAGGGAAGTGGTTGCTGGGCCCCTTGCTGAAATATTTGGATCATCGAAAATCACAGGTGAGGTGCCAGAAGACTGGAGTTGATTAACATGGTGCCACTGTTTAAGAAAGGTGATACGGACAAGCCAAGGAAGTATAGACTGGTGAGCCTGACATCAGTGGTGGGCAAGTTTAGATTAGATTAGATTACATTACAGCGTGGAAACAAGCCCTTCGGCCCAACAAGTCCACACCGACCCGTCGAAGCGTACCCCACCCATGTCCCTACATTTAACCCTTACCTAACACTACGGGCAATTTAGCATGGCCAATTCACCTGACCTGCACATCTTTGGACTGTGGGAGGAAACCGGAGCACCCGGAGGAAACCCACGCAGACACGGGGAGAACGTGCAAACTCCACACAGTCAGTCGCATGAGGCGAGAATTGAACCCGGGTCTCAGGCGCTGTGAGGCAGCAGTGCTAACCACTGTGCCACCGTGCTGCCCTTCCTTTGTTGTTGGAGGGAATCCAGAGGAACAGGATGTACATGTATTTAGAAAGGCAAGGACTGATTAGGGATAGTCAACATGGCTTTGTGCGTGGGAAATCATGTCTCATGAACCGAGTGAGATTTTTGAAGAAGTAACAACGAGGATTGATGAGGGCAAAGTTAGCAAGGTTAGATTTCATGGAGATCTAGTCATTTGGATACAGAACTGTCTCGAAGGTAGATTTAGATTTAGATTTAGATTAGATTACAGTGCAAGGACTGATTAGGGATAGTCAACATGGCTTTGTGCGTGGGAAATCATGTCTCATGAACCTGAGTGAGATTTTTGAAGAAGTAATAACGAGGATTGATGAGGGCAAAGTTAGCAAGGTTAGATCTCATGGAATACAAGGAGAACTAGTCATTTGGATACAGAACTGTCTCGAAGGTAGATTTAGATTTAGATTTAGATTAGATTACAGTGTGGAAACAGGCCCTTCGGCCCAACACGTCCACACCGACACGCCGAAGCAAAACCCTTCTTATCTGTATGTAACCAGAATGGAATGTGTTTTTTAGCCTTGCTCTGCTGTTCACATGAATGTTTATATCTGGAAAAGAGTATATCAGCTGGAAAAGTCTCCAGTTCGGTGAGTCTCTGCTTGGGTTACGTTTAACCGCCGAGCGTGGGTTGTTGGCAACCGCTCTACGAGAACTGACGGCTCCCAGTTCCGGTAACATGTAGAGTGAGTATAAACCAGACCCGTTGTAAGTACGAGACCTGGTTGAGGCAACACTGCGGGGAATAAAATACTCATATTCTAGCAAACTCGTCTCTCAGTTCTTTTCTCCTGGTCTGTGTCAGACTACTCTCCTGCGAACCCGATCCTTGAGAATTTATAAAACAACAGTCAGTCGCCTGAGGCGGGAATTGAACCCAGGTCTCTGGCGCTGTGAGGCAGCAGTGCTAACCACTGTGCCGCCCACAAAAAGACAGAGGGTGGTGGTGGAAGGTTGTTTTTCAGACTGGAGGCCTGTGACTAGTGGAGTGCCACAAGGATCGGTGCTGGGTCCACTACTTTTCAACATTTATACAAATGATTTGGATGTGAGCATAAGACATACACAGTTGGTGAGTTTGCAGATGACACCAAAATTGGAGGTGTAGTGGACAGTGAAGAAAGTTACCTCAGATTACAACAGGATCTTGGTCAGATGGGCCAATGGGCTGAGGAGTGGCAGATGGAGTTTAATTTAGATAAATTCAAGGTGATGCATTGTGGGAAAACAAATCTTAGAAGGTCTTATACACTTAATGGTAAGGTCCTAGGGAGTGTTGCTGAACAAAGGGATCTTGGAGTGCAGGCTCATGGCTCCTTGAAAGTAGAGTCGCAGGTAGATAGGATAGTGAAGAGGGCGTTTGCTATGCTTTCCTTTATTGGTCAGAGTATTGAGTAAAGAGTTAGAAGGTCAAGTTGTGGCTGTGCAGGACGTTAGTTAGGCCACTTTTGGAATATTATGTGCAATTCTGGTCTCCTTCCTCTCAGAAGGATGTTGCAAAACTTGAAAGGGTTCAGAAAAGATTCATAAGGTCGTGCCTCACAAACCTTATTGAATTCTTTGAGAAGGTGACTAAGGAGGTGGACGAGGGGAAAGCGGTAGATGTGGTGTATATGGATTTTAGTAAGGCGTTTGATAAGGTTCCCCATGGTAGACTAATGCAAAAAATACGGAGATATGGCATTGAGGGTGAGTTGGAGGTTTGGATTAGGAGTTGGCTGGCTGGAAGAAGACAGAGGGTAGTAGTTGATGGCAAAGGTTCATCTTGGAGGGCCGTCACTAGCGGTGTTCCGCAAGGATCTGTTTTGGGACCATTGCTGTTTGTCATTTTTATAAATGACCTGGAAGAGGAGTTAGAAGGTTGGGTGAGCAAGTTTGCGGATGACACAAAAGTCGGAGGAGTTGTTGACAGTGAGGAAGCATGTGGCAGGTTACAGCAGGATATAGAGAAGCTGCAGAGCTGGGCAGAAAGGTGGCAAATGGAATACAATGTAGCTAAGTGTGAGGTGATTCACTTTGGGAAGAATAACAAAAAGATGGGGTACTGGGCTAATGGTCGGATACTTGGTAGTGTGGATGAGCAGAGGGATCTTGGTGTCCATGTACACAGATCTCTGAAAGTTGGGGGTTGTTTACATTGGAGAAAAGAAGGTTTAGGGTGACTTGATAGATGATTAGGGGTTTAGATAGGGTCGACAGTGAGAATCTTTTTCCACGTATGGAGTCAGCTATTACAAGGGGGCATAGCTTTAAATTAAGGGGGGGTAGGTATAGGACAGATGTTAGGGGTAGGTTCTTTACTCAGCGAGTCGTGAGTTCATGGAATGCCCTGCCAGTCGCAATGGTGGACTCTCCCTTATTATGGGCATTTAAGCGGGCATTGGATAGGCATATGGAGGAAAGTGGGCTAGTGTAGGTTAGGTGGGCTTGGATCGGTGCAACATCGAGGGCCGAAGGGCCTGTACTGCGCTGTATTCTTCTATGTTCTATGAGGATGTTGCCAGGGTTGGAGAGTTTGAGCTATCGGGAGAGATTGAGTAGGCTGGGGCTATTTTCCCTGGAGCGTCAGAGGCTGAGGGGTGACCTGATAGAGGTCTATAAAATCATAAGGGGTATGGATAGGATAAGCAGACAAGGTTTTTTCCCCTGGGGTAGGGGAGCCCAGAACTAGAGGGTTTAGAGTGAGAGGAGAAAAATATAAAAGGGACCTAAGGGGCATCTTTTTCACACAGAGGGAGGTGCATGTATGGAATGAGCTGCCAGAGGAAGTGGTGGAGGCTAGTTCAATTGCAACAATTAAAAGACATCTGGTTGGGTTCATTAATGGGAAGGGTTTGGAGGGATTTGGATCAGGTACTGGCAAGCAGGACTCAATTAGGTCAGCATGGACGAGTTGGACTGAAGGGTCTGTTTCTGTGCTGTACATCTCTATGACTCTGTGACATTCAGGACAAAAACTGGAAGACCTGCGGATGCTGGAAATTAGAAACAAAAACAGAAGTTGCTGGAAAATCTCAGCAGGTCTGGCAGAACTCTTCTGAGGAAGGGTCACCAGACCTGAAACATTAACTCTGATTTTTCTTCATAGATGCTGCCAGAGCTGCTGAGCTTTTTTTTAGCAACTTTTGCTTTTGTTACCATTCAGGACAAAGCAGCTTGACTGACATGACCATGACTAAGCACCACATTACCAACCTTCAACATTCACTCTTTCTACCATAGATGCACGCTGATAGCAGTATGTGCCATCTGTAAGATTCATAGCAATAGCTCACCAAGGCCCCTTTGACATTACCTTCCAAACCTGCAACCTGCATTATCTAGAAGGCAACAGAAACACGGAATACCACCACTTGCAAATTCCCTTCCAAACCATACACTGTCTTGACTTGGAAATATGTCACTGTTCGTTCACTGTCAAATTCCTGGAATTCCTTCCCTCACAACATTGTGGATGTATGTACACTAAATGAACAGCAGTAGTTTAAGAAGACAGCTCAATACCATCTTTCTCAAGGGTAATCGAGGATGGGCAATGATTAGATTAGATTAGATTACATTACAGTGTGGAAACAGGCCCTTCGGCCCAACAAGTCCACACCGACCCACCGAAGCGCAACCCACCCATACATTTACCCCTTACCTAACATTACGGGCAATTTAGCCTGGCCAATTCACCTGACCTGCACATCTTTGGACTGTGGGAGGAAACCGGAGCACCCGGAGGAAACCCACGCAGACATGGGTAGAATGTGCAAACTCCACACAGTCAGTCACCTGAGGCGGGAATTGAACCCAGGTCTCTGGTGCTGTGTGGCAGCAGTGCCACTGTGTCACCATTTTTTTTAAAAAAAATTCGTTTCTGTCTTTTATTACATTCAATGAGCTGTTATTGCGAAACAAAAGGAGAACATTTCAGAAATATTAGATTTTAAACCCAATAACCCAATGCCCCTTTCAGCACAATGCAGGCCTGTTCTACAGATCTGAAAATAAACAGCAATATTTTAAAATCACAAAGGCACAAACAATTTTTAAAAAGTTATAAAAGCAGCAGAGGTATTGATAATTCCTTTTAGACATTTGCTATGCTGAATCCCTTTTAGGTAACCAACATATTTCCTCAA
The DNA here is from genome assembly GCF_004010195.1 of Chiloscyllium plagiosum. NCBI lineage: Eukaryota > Metazoa > Chordata > Chondrichthyes > Orectolobiformes > Hemiscylliidae > Chiloscyllium > Chiloscyllium plagiosum. The sequence goes on along the minus strand of NC_057730.1, from coordinate 1,261,403 downwards.
CTTCTAGCCACAATATTTCCCCTCCAACCTGGATGCTTTCATATTTTGGATTCATCAACTCATTCCCCCACCCCCACATTTTCCAGTACTAGCCAACATCAGACTTCCTAACTTTGTGCGCTACACTCCTTTTCCTTCAGGTTCCCCACTGTTTATACATTGACTATCATTGTATTTTCTCTTTCCCAAGTGTTCAACCTTACTTTTCCTATCTTTACCTTTATGCTGGAGTTCTGATTTTCTGCTGAAAATAACTCCAAATGCTTCCCAGCTCACATGCCACTGTCAAATACAAAAATTGCACATGATTGAATGTGCAATTTCAGAGACTTGAGATTGTTTAACTAACAATAATCTCAGAGTTGAACAGTTGGAGGGTCTCAGACAGTAGGCACTTGCCCACTGAATGTCCCAACTTCCACGACAATTCCCAGGGAGTTCAGTTGAATTGAGATGTCTGCATAGTCCCACGTGAAGTTTCTGTTGCAGCATTCTTCTTATCAGAGGTTCTGGGTTTTTGAAATGGGCTTTATAAAACCCATTTTATACTGAGTTTGAACTAGCAGTTGTACACTTAGTGACATTTGTTGAAGCTTTCAGTATGCTCAATGGATGTGTTTTGTAGTGAAGTGCTATGGAATTAAACAGATTCAAGCATTCACTTGAACATTCATTGGTGGTGAGGTTGGGGGGAATGGAAGGTGGTGAATTCACTCAATACAAACATACTGCATTTTTTCTATCAAGATCCAATGGTGCTTGTACTCTAACAAAACTGAGAAACACAAGGAATATACAAACATCTTACGTCCTTATATTTGAGAGTCGTCAATCCTCTTTCAACCTGAACTCCTATTTAGGAATCTTCTGCTATCACCTCCCTTCACATAATGGAAGGAAAAAGAATGGTGCAACAGAATATAAATCGCATTCAAATCAAAATGTCAGCAGCAATAGGATGCCATCCATACCCTTGTTTTAATGTTCTTTGCACGGTCAGCATACATCAGTGTATTCCTGGATTCCTCAAACGAAGCACTGGCAGGACTGATGTGAGCAATCATTACTGTTCTGCTGTTTCCACCCAATGAGTCCTGTAACAATTGAACAAAACTTAATGTTCACTTAGAAATCCAGAGTTTAGACCCCAGTCTTGCTAAATTTTGGATGATGAGATTCACCGCTCAATGATTAGGAGCATAGCAGATAAGTGCATAACAATTAGGAACAGGAGTAGGCTGTTTGGCTTCCTGAGTCTGCTGCACCATGTCTGATTTTACATTCCTCACATCCACTTTGCTGTGATTTTTCCCATAACCCTGGATTTCCCTATTGATCAAGAGTCTACCTATACATAGAACATAGAACAGTACAGCCCTTAGGCCCTCAATATAGTGACGGCCTTTTATCTTACTCCAAGATCAGGCTAACCTACACACACTTCATTGTACTAACTTCCACGTGCTTTTCCAAGAGTCGCTTAAGTGTCCCTAATGAATCTAACCCTACTACCACGGCTGGCAGTGCATTTCGTGCACCCACCACTCTCTGAATAAAGAATAAAGGTTTCCTCCGGGTGCTCCGGTTTCCTCCCACAGTCCAAAGATGTGCAGGGTCAGGTGAATTGGTCACGCTAAATTGCCCGTAGTGTTAGGTAAGGGGTAAATGTAGGGGTATGGGTGGGTTGCGCTTCGGCAGGTTGGTGTGGACTTGTTGGGCCGAAGGGCCTGTTTCCACACTGTAATGTAATCTAATCTAAAAAAACCTACCTCTGACATCGCCCCCTAAACCTTTCTCCAATTACCTTAAAATTATGCCCCTCGTGATAGACATTTCTGCCATAGGAAAAAGTTTCTGTCTATCCACTCTATGCCTCTCAACGTCTTGTACACCTCTATGTAGTCACTTCTCATCCTTCTTCGCTCCTTCAGAAAAGCCCTAGCTCCCTCAATCTTTCTTCATAAGACATCCCCTCCAGTCCAGGCAGCATCCTGGTAAATCTCCTCTGCACCCTCTTGAAAGCTTCCACATCTTTCCTATAATCAGGCGACCAGAACTGAACACAAATTCCAAGTGTGGTCTAACTAGGATTCTATAGAACTGCAGCATAACCTCGCGGCTCTTAAACTAAATCTCCCTGCTATGAAAGCCATAGCTATGCCTTCTTAATAACCCTACCAAATTGGGTGGTAACTTGGACATGGACATGGACCCCAACATGCTGCCTGATCTGCTGTGCTTTTCTAGCACCACACTCTCAACTCTACTTTTCATCTACCACTACACTCTGTCTTCCATGGGTGAGCCAATTCTGTATCCAGATAGACAGGTTTCCCTGTATCTCAGCCTTAAATAAACACAAGGACTCTGCCACCACAGCTCTCTGTGGCAAGGAGTTCCAAAGACACACAAACCTCAGAGAGAAGAAATTCCTCCATATCTCAGTCTCAGATTGTCGTCCCCCTTATTCTGAGGCTACATCCTAGGTCCAAGACTATCCTACGTGGGAAACATTCTTTCAACATTTATTCTATCAAGCCTCTTCAGAATCCTATCTATTTCTATTCTATCTCATTGAAATATAATAGGATAGAATCCCTACAGTATGGAAGCAGGCCATTTAGCTAATTCAGTCCACACCAACCCTCCGAAGAGTATCTCACCCAAACTCAGACCCCTACTCTATCCCAGTAACCTCACACAATGCATGGCCAATCCACCTAACTTGCACATCTTTCGACTGTGGGAGGAAATCCACACAGACAGGGAGAAAATGTGCAAACTCCACACAGACAATCGCCAGAGGGTGGAATTGAACCCGAGTGCCTGGCAATTGAGGCAGCAGTGCTGCCCCATTCTCCTTTCATTCCTCCAAACTCCAGCGAGTAGAGCTCCAACCTGTTTAACCTTTACACAAAAGACAATCTCTCCATATCAGGGATCATCTTAGGTGAACCTTCTGTGAACTAACTCCAATTAAATATCTTCTGAATAAGGGGATGAAACTACTCACAGTATTCCAGATATGGTCTCACCAGCATATTTTACAGTTGTAGTAAGAGTTCCCTACTCTTATAAGCCTACCCCCTGAAATAACTATCAACATGACCATCACCAACAAGAGAAAATCTAAGCACCGCCCATCGACATTCAATGATGTTACCATCACTGAATCCCCCACTATCAACATCCTCAGAGTTATCATTGATCATAAACTTAACTGCACTCACCATATAAACGCAATGGCTACAACAGCAGGTCAGAGGCTGGGAATTCAGCCTGAAGAAGGGCTTATGCCCGAAACGTCGATTCTCCTGTTCCCTGGATGCTGCCTGACCTGCTGTGCTTTTCCAGCAACACATTTTCAGCTCTGATCTCCAGCATCTGCAGACCTCACTTTCTCCGCTGGGAATTCAGCACCAAGTAACTCACTTCCTGACTCCCAAAAGCCTGTCCACCATCTACAAGAATGGGGGGTGATCTCATTGAAATATGAAGGTTTCTTAGGGGGAATTCATAGGGGAGGATTGCTGACAGGATGTTTCCATTCATGGGAGAACCCAGGACCAGAATAAGGGAGTGCCAATTTAAAATTGAGATGAGGAGGATTTTTTTTTCTTTCAGAGGTTCGGGAGTCTTTGGAACTTCTTGCCACAGACAGCTGTGGGGGCAGAGTCCTTGTGTATATTTAAGACTGAGATAGATACATTCTCAATCAGTAGGGGTATCAAGTGTTAATAGAAGAAAACACAGGAAAGTGGAAATAAGAAATGTCAGATCAGCCATGATGTTATCGAATGGCAGCCTGGGCTTGAAGGGCCAAACAGCCTCCTCCTGTTTGTACTGTGTATGGTCTTAATTGCAGCTAAAGAAATTGGAGAGACGTAAGTTAAGAGATCTGATAGAGGCTTTAAAAATCACGAGCAAGCTGGATGGAGTAGATATAGAAAAACTGTTCCCATTTGTAAAATGAACAAGAATCTGAGCTTACAGATTTAAAGTGATTTGCAAAAGAAGCCAATGCAGGGTGAGAAAGGTCTTTATCATTCATTGAGTAGTGAGGGTATGAAATGCACTGTCTGGAGACATGACAGAGGCAGGTTCATCAGAGGCATTCACAATAAAATTATTTGGATCAAAATAAAGTGCAGGTTCATGGGGAAAATGTAGGCAATGATGTACATTTGAAGAGCCAGAGCAAACTCGATTGGCCAAATGGCCTTCTTCTGCAGAATAACATTTCTGTGATTCTGAAAAGCTTTAAGTCGCACTCCATGACTTGGTGTCTATAATGATGCTGAACAGGTTGAGTATCAACTTGTAAATTCTTCCAATGTTTAACAGGTAGTAAGAGCAGAAGAGATTCCTGGTCAGTTGTGTGGTGGGAGAAAAATTGGATATTAGACATTATATGTGATAAATGGAGACTGAGAAAGGAGTGGCAGAATTGAACAGAGCCAACATGGATCTATGGAAAAGAAATCATGTCTGACAAACTTGTTAGTTTTTTTTGAGGATATCACTTGCAGCATGCCTCTCTCGACCAAAATTGGAAAGAATTATGAATTTTGCTTCCAATTTTCACCATGCTCTCACCTTCACTAGTCTATCTCGGACTCCTCTCTTCCCTTCTTCTGTTTCTATGTCTGGGGACAGGCTGGCCACGAATTTCCACTACAAACCCACCAACTCCTACAGTTACCTGAACTGAACATCCTCAAACCCTGCTTCCTGTAAGGACTCCATCCCACTCCTTCAGTTTCTCTGTCTCCATTGCATTTGTTCTGATGTTACTACTTCCCACAGGGAGACCTCAAAACAATTGTCTACCTTCTTCCCCAACCAAGGGATCCTGGTTGATAGGGCCCTCAGCGGTGCCTGACACATCTCCTGCATTCTGCCCTCACCACTTCTCTTACCTCCCACAACAGCGATTTGGTTCACCACTCCTCACTTAACACTGCACCCGATCCACTACCAATGGATCATAAGCACCATTAGGACCATCTACAGTGGGATGCCACTACCAGACATATACTCCCTTCCCTTGTCAGCCCCAGATACACTTCCAGGTGAAGCAGCACTTTATCTGCACTTCACTCAATCTAGACTACTGCTCACAACGTAGTCTCTACACTGGGAGACAAAATCCAGACTGGGTGACTGCTTTGCGGAACACCTAAGTTCTATCTGCAAAAATGATCCTGAATTTCAAGTTACCTGCCATTTCGGCACACCACCTTTTCCCTGACTGACATCTTATTGCAGTGCTCCAGCAAGGCTCAATGCAAGCTGGAAGAACAGCATCTCATTTTCTGCTTGGGAACTCTGCAGACTTCAGGACTCAATATTGAGTTCTATGATTTTAGGGGCTGAACAACTTCTTTCATGTCCCTATCCCAACCCCACATCCCAGGTCATGTCATCACATGGATTTTCAGCACAGCCAAACCATTTTCACCATGAACGGAACCCCTTTAGCAAGTTTTCTTTTTCCCTGGCTTACCATGTCCATTATTTTGTCTACCTAACTTTGACTTTCTCTCCCTCTGGGTTCCATTTCCATCTATTGCTTACTTCTTTCCCCCATCCTTGTGTTCAGCATAAATACCACCTTTCCCTCTCTACCATCATTTCTGAAGGAAGGTCACTGGACCCAAGATGTTAACTCTGCTTTCTCTCCACTGATGCTGTCAACCTGCATGAATTTCACAAACAATGTGTTTTTATTTCAGCATCTGCAGTTCTTTGTTTTAACTGACATGAGTTTTGTGAGACCACCCTTGGCATATTGTGTAGGGTTGCATCTCCTTACCTAACTAAGAATGAAATTGCCACAGAAAATAGTGCACTGAAGTTCACCAGATTAATCCCTGGGATGGGAGAACTGTTTTGTGAGGAAGGACTGAGAAAATTGAGCCTGCATTCTCCAGTGTTTCAAGCAATGAATGTGATCTTACTGAAACATAAAAAAAATTCTTACAGGAATGACAGTGGATGCGGAAAGGATGTTTCCACAGGATGGCAAGTTGGGAACTAGGGATCATGATCTCAGAATTAGGGGCAGGGATTAGGGGCTGAGATGAGAAAGAATTTCTTCACTCAGAGTGGGGAGTCTTTGGAATTCTCTATCCCAGTGGGCTGTGGAAGCTCAGTCACTGAGCACGTTCAAGACAGAAATCAATATATCTGATGGCAGGAGAGGGAGACAGTGCAAGAAAAAGGCATTGAGAAGATGATCACCCATTATCGAATTATGCTCAATGGGCTGAATGGCACACTACTGTTCCTGCAGTCTACCTTCACTAGCCATAGCTCCATACTGAAGCATCAAGGACACATGTATGTTGCTACAACCACTCGACTCGTTTGGGCTGGGGCTGGGGATGGGGAGCTAGAAAGTTAGCTGGACAGTTGTGGATCAGGGTCTAGATTAGAGTGGTGCTGGAAAAGCACAGCAGGTCAGGCAGCATCCGAGGAGCGGGAAAATTGATGTTTCGGGCAAAAGCCCTTCATCATTCCTTCACGTTCTGCTGTTAAATGAGTAACTACACGGATGGTACAGGTAATTGTTAACATGATACAGGGCTGGAGAGTTGGTGGGGGAAAGCCCTGTACATTCCTGGTGAATGGCTTTTGCCCAAAATGTCGATTTTCCTGCTCCTTGAATGCTGCCTGACCTGCTGTGCTTTTCCAGCACCACACAAATCTAGACTCTGATTTCCAGCATCTGCAGTCCTCACTTTTGCCGAGTTGTTGTGGATCAGTTTGATGTCAATAGCATGGAGTTCGATCTGCATTCCAACTGGGCTGAAGTTACAGCATCCCTCATTGACCTATTCACTGTGAAGTCTATGGCACTAGAAGTTTCTCCTGCCTCCATGCAGACAAATCTGCATTAAAATAGAAGCAAACAATACCTTCAGAAGCCGGGTCAATTTGCTGTCTCTGTAGTTGACATATTGGGATCGATTTGCTCCTTTTTCACTCAGTGCATTGATACAGTTGCCCAGGGCCAACAGGGATCGATTAATGTGGGCTCCTTCCTTCATCCTCTTGCCTGTGTTCTGAGTCTGTTAACAGAGAAAAAAATACTGAGCTACCTGTATGTTTGCCCTTTCTGTCTTGTTGTTTATCCCATACTGTTCCTTGGCTGTTTCTGTCTTTTCTGTATCAAAACCATCAGATGAATAGGAGAGACTATCACCCATTGCTGTCGGATCGCCTACAACCTGGTGCCCTGTTCATTCCTTGTATCATGGCACTAATTCCTGTGACAAGCTTTGTCCATCTTCTACCAGTTTTACCAGCATTGAGCCGAATGATTCCTTATTCAACCCCTTACGATTCTTTTCAGCTTTGCCACCAACGGACTTCTAATCTCACAATCTCTTACATGATTTCTTTTGAAAACCCACCACTAAATCATCCAATTAAACTACTAAACTGTCAACAATTGACAATCACTGTCAACCAGGGGAAGTGCAACATCACAAAAAGTAGAGGATGGGAAGAGAGAGAGGACAAAATTTTAAATGAAGCTGGATCGAAAAATAATGCACTTCAGCCCCTGCAGTCATTGCCCACCTCTCTTGAATACCACATGCTCCTTCTCCAAGGTCACAAGGCACAAACAAAAAGAGGCAGCCAGTCAAGAATTACAACTTTTAAATATTATTGTTAATTGGCTTCAAGTTTCTTAAAAGCTTTATCTGCTATGAAGTTTTCTTAAGGAAACTTATTCTACTTGTTTTCCATGTTGCAATTTCCCATACAGTGTGATATTTGTTATCATTTATTTTCTTTCTCTCTGTTAGTATTATTTCAGCTTCTCTCTCCTCAGAAACTATTTCTATGTCATTCAAGAATTCCAATCACCAAAGTATCATAGAATCATAGAATCTCTACAGTATGGAAACAGGCCATTGGGCCCATCGAGTCCATACCAATCCTCCAAAGAGCATCCCACCCAGAACCCCCATTCCTGTAACCCTGTATTGCCTTTGGCTAATCCACCTAGCCTATACCATGGGTGATTTAACATGGCCAATCAACATGCACATCTTTGGACTGTGGGAGGAAACCGGAGCGCCCAGAGTAAACCCCACAGACATGGGAAGAATGTAGAAACGCCACACAGACAGACAGTCACCCAAGGTTGGAACTGAACCTGGGTCGCTGGCATCATCTGGCAGCTGTGCTAACTGCTGTGCCATCCCATAATAGGGAAATAAATTGTGATTGCCAGGATTCATCATAAAGAGCAATAAATTTGGCATTACCTGATGAATAAATCCATTTACATAATAAATTCATCTTTTTTGTACGTTGCTGGATCCCCTCTCAACATCCCTTTCTGCCCATGGCCACAGATATTCTGAGGCTAAAACTGCCAGTGGCTTTCCTGTATCTTAACATCCAACATTAACAACACAAGCTGGGCATGAAAAATGCAGATCAGCAGTTGGAGTGATGCAATCCCATCTCCCAAGCTGACTGCAACAAATATTGGGGACAGGGCCTTTTTCACCGATCCTATTCCCCCCATTATCAAACCCTGCTTTTAGAGAAGCACAACTAAACAGACAGTTGCTGTGCATCTGAAATTGAACATTCTTTCTTAAATTATGATGGGCGGCACAGTGGTTAGCACTGCTGCCTCACAGTGCCTGAGACCCGGGTTCAATTCCCGCCTCAGGCGACTGATTGTGTGGAGTTTGCACATTCTCCCTATGTCTGCATGGGTTTCCTCCGGGTGCTCCGGTTTCCTCCCACAGTCCAAAGATGTGCAGGTCAGGTGAATTGTCCGTAGTGTTAGGTAAGGGGTAAATGTAAGGGTATGGGTGGGTTACGCTTCGGCGGGTCGGTGTGGACTTGTTGGGCCGAAGGGCCTGTTTCCACACTGTAATGTAATGTAATCTAATCTAATCTAAAAAAAAATGATTGACGGTTTTACATTTAGTTCTTCATGAATAAAGTGTGGTTACTAAATTGATGTAGCCAAGTAATATGTCAGCATGGATATGATTCCTGATTACCTGAGATGCTCTCTCAGAGCCAGCAAGGTCAATCATAAAGAGACGGCCAACTCGGATCTCTTCTGTAATGTTTTTTAGCCGACTCTTTTGTTTAACAATAACCTGCAGCACTGCATGGGAGCGGGATGAAGTTTTATTGGCAGCTGTTGGTTCTTGTGTTCGTTGTCTGTTGCCTTTTATGAGCAACTGCATGATCTGAGGATTAGAGAAATAAGTAGTTAGTTGCAATCGGGCCTAAATGTACTGCATTTACCCTCAGGTAAATTTTTGCCATCACCTTATCATGATCTCATAGCTTTTGATTTTAATAACATGAAAACCAAAGGATCTTACCACCCAGACAGTGAAGGTAGATGGCACCCCATTGTTGTTTGAGGGCAAAACAATGGGCATGCCAAGGTCCATGGCCTAGCATGTGGCTGGGTCATAGCAGCATAAAACTGGGTTTAGACATTAATCAACCAGAAAATTTCAAATGTAATAATACAGTCTGCACACTGAAATATACCCAGGAATATAATCTACTGCCAATATATGGGCGGCAAGGTGGTTAGCACTGCTGCCTCACAGTGCCAGAGACCTGGGTTCAATTCCCACCTCAGGCGACTGACTGTGTGGAGTTTGCACATTCTCCCCGTGTCTGCACGGGCTTCCTCCGGGTGCTCCGGTTTCCTCCCACAGTCCAAAAAAAAATGTGCATGTTAGGTGAATTGGCTGTGTTAAATTACCCATAGTGTTACGTGAAGGGGTAAGTGTAGGGGAATGGGTCTGGTTGGGTTGCGCTTCGGCGGGTCGGTGTGGACTTGTTGGTCTGAAGGGCCTGTTTCCACACTGTAAGTAAGTAATCTAATCTAATAAGTAAAAAAGAAATCCCCAGGAAGATTTGGACTTGGAGAAATAGCAAAAGTATAGGAAAAGACTGCAAAACAAGCCAATTGGTTCAATCACAACATTAGTCACTGCAACTAGTCTGGGGATTATAGATAGGTTAGCCAGAGAGCTGTGAAAACTTCAGTCCAGGCAAGTATTCTTACAAATAAAAATTAGACCATTTACAGAGACATTGTCCCCACTCCAGTTCCATGCAGGGCAATAGGTAGCAAGACTTTGCTACTGACTTGTTCCATTGTGAACTCTTATTTCAATACCTGTGGTTCCCAGCTCTTAAAGCTTCTCCTTGAGTAATTTGCTACAACTTCTTTGCCCTGCCCATCTTTTCCGAGCTGGTGACACCAATTCCACGTACTCCGGCTGACCTTGGGTCTGGGAAGTGAATTGTGAGTCCTGCCAATCTCAGTCATCTCTCTCTATAGATGCATTTGACAATTCTTTGTCAACCTGCTTCAGTGGTGTTGTTGTCTTTCCAAGTGCTGTACAGGATCTTACACAAGAAATGGGATGGGAAAATGTCCAAGTTAGTGACACCAATGGTCAAAATAATTTATCTTTCTTAAGGGCTCCACTTAAGATTTTCTCAAGGGATACCTTTTGATTTCCATTTTCAGGGTCTCACTCCTCATTCTCACTAACTACTTTTTAAGATGACGCCATTACATAGTAATGTAACTTTTATATTTATGGGTGTTTTTGTGGGGAGCAGTTTCTTCTTCAGGTAGACAGCACAAATAGTAAAGACTACATACCTGAGAGTACGTATATTATTAGATATTTTAACTTGATATCTATAAATTGGACTTTTTTGCTACATTATGAAAATGAACTCCAAACTCAGTACCTTCTAAGCATTCATTGAAATAGTTAAATGCAAACCCTATTAAGAATGGTGCATTATTAATACTGAATTTCTAGGAATTCTTATTTCTGGTAACTAGGAATAACATCATTTGTAAGTGGCTTTTGGAAAATCATAGGAATGCAACATAGAAATCTGACTGCCATCCAGGCAAACAAGTTGCAGATCATCCACCCATTTGTATTCTATCCTCTACACATGAAAATTATTTAAGGCTTCAGCTACTCTGATTGCCATCTACTTCCCCAGTGAAATAGGTCAGAATGGGAAGTTGAGGGGACAACCATATCAACCATGGTAGTATGGAATGGTGAAGCAGGCTCAAAGGGCCAAGTGGCTTACTCCTGCTCTTAATTCATGCATAATACAATACAATATATATTACAATGAAACACAGCATAGAACCAGGCCCTTCGGCCCACTGAGCCTGCACCAATTCTTCGTCCTTATTTAGGCCTACTACTTATTGCCCATGCAGGCCCATCTTTTCGCCTCCTATTCATGTGTCTATCAAGATAAACTTTAAATGTTGCTATTGTGTGTGGTTCCATCACATCCACTTTTGCAGTCTAGATACTTCCCAACCTCTGGTGGAAAAATTTTCCCCACATTTCTCCCCTTCTCACCTTGAACCTATGCCCTCTTGTATCTGACCTGGGAAAAAGCCTCTGACTATCCACTTTATCTAGGCCTCAATTTTGTAGACCTCTATGAGATGTAGGATTGAGCAAAAATTTCCATCATCTAAATTACCTGAACTTTTCCAATATATAAAATGCTGGGCAAAATTATGGACTGATAAAGCTACCGTAAATACACACCAGAGCCAGTAGAATGTAGATTTTCATCTGGGACTACTGTTCAGTTTGGAATTCCAATTTACACCTCCATTCGAAAAGAACAATCAACTGAAACCAACAAGACTCTAGCGCGAGACAGCTTTTACACCTCATGCTACCCAGCACAGATAGTCCGGGCCAAAAGTGTGGTGCTGGAAAAGCACAGCAGATCAGAGGTAGCATCCTAGGAGCAGGAGAGTCAACATTTTGAGCATAAGCTCTGCATCAGGAATGTGGGTGGGGGTGCAAGGGAGCTGAGAGATAAATGGGAGGGGTATAAGGCGGAGGAGGAAGTTAGCTACGAATGCAATAGGGAGATGAAGGTGGGAGGTGATGGTGATAGACAGCTTGGGACCTACAGATAAACTGCTTATTCAACTTCAATCGAAATCTATTCACACATGCTGTTAACAATTGGCAAACCAATTAACTTCAGAAGAAACACAATGGACAAGACAGATTTGGCATGAAGGTAAAGGGGCCCACAATCAGTATAATTGTAGGCCCTAATCTCATCTGAAAGGGCAATTTTTCAAGAATGTTCCAGCTATTTCCAACAGCAATTCTGAGAACAATCCAAGACCATCCAAGAACATTGTGTGTGTGTCCAAATAAGAGTTACCAGTCACAGGCCTATTCCAAAACAGGGGAACCAATGGCAACCAACCACAACCAACAGACACAAGAACCCACAAACTCCAAAAACCAACCAATTCAAATGACACCACAGGGCATCAGACACATCCTGGTAAAAACCAGGCCCACAATACCGGCAGAAAAATTTTTAAATATCAAGTATTTACCCGATACATCCACTATGCACATTACCACTTCAGCAGACTCAACTCAAACTGAAAACCTATGCAGTCCACCGTCTTCATCCAGGCTCCAGGTACAGCAAACCAGAACAGCCAGGCATGTTTCAAAACTGTGTGTTCCTCAGCGATGAGCTGAAACTCTCCAGACACCAAGGTTCCAACCCAGCGAGCAGGGAGGAGAAGGTGCGTGGTGACAGACCTTTGTGGTGTCATTTGGGTTGGTTAGTTTTCGGTGTTTGTCGGTTCTTGGATCTGCTAGTTGTGGTCGGTTGCCATTGGTTCCCTGGTTCAGAACAGGTCTGTATCTGGTAGCTCTTGTTTGGAAACTCTCAGAACATGCTTGGATTGTTCTCAGAATTACTCTTGGAAATAGCTGTTTGGAAGGTTCTTGGAAAATAGCTTCTAGAATTTAGCTCTTGGACCCCAAGGGTAGGAAGTCTGATTAAAGTTTCCGTAATTTAAACTGTTGTTTTTCGGTTCTAGTAGTCTTTAATCTAGTTAATAGTATTATTGTTCTCTATAATGTTGATTGTGGAGAAAGTGAGGACTACAGATGCTGGAGTCAGAGTCAAGAGTGTGGTGCTGGAAAAGCACAGCAGGTCAGGCAGCATCCGAGGAGCAGAGTCAACATTTAATGCATAAGCCCCTGCTTTTCCAGTACCACATTCACAGCATTGTTGATTGTGTCAATTTCCCTGCTTTATTACATTTATCCAAATTTCTTATATTAGGCTCACCTTTTGTATTGTAAATAAGTGCAGAGATTCTTTTACCCTGAAACACCTGTCTACTACCTTCTTCATTTCACATGCCCTAATGTCCAGTGTTGAGAACCAGGGATCTAGAGGTGATTCAAACTACCTAACAATCTGAATATAACTGATCGCAAATCAGAACCTTACAGAAATTGCCCCTTATCCTCCAACTTTCCAGTGAAAACAATCCAAGTTTATTCAACCTCTCCTCATAACTGAAACACCATCCCCCTTCCCCCCAGACCAGGCAACATCCTGGTAAACCTTCTCTGCATTCTCTCCAAAGCATCCACATTCTTCTGATAATATGGCGACCAGAACTGCACACAATATTCCAAACCTTTCCATATTCTACATGTTTCTAAGTGCACTTACATCTCAATATGTTGAACATGAATGGTTATAAGCTTCAATAAACTTGGTCAGTGACAGAAAAAGTTCACTATACACAACATCTATGCACCCTACATTCTCAAACAGTCATAGATGAACCGACACTCAGGCATGCCTGTCTGCTCCCTCTCCCACAGCCTACAGGTCTGCCTCAGCCCAACCCCTTCTCCAGGAATAAACCCTCAGGGTCTAGCACACTCTTACACACTGACTTCGGTAAAAACTCTCCTGTCTGGTGGCTATGGCAACAACTTGGCTAAATCTTCCAATGACCAGCTCCCACTCACCTGCCCTTGGCTGCACCACCAATCACACGATCTGTCTCTGGAGGAACAGTTAGTGTGGGAGAGAGGGAGGTTGTGATTGGCCGAGCTGGAGCAGCCTTGTGTCAGACAGAGTTTAGAATTGATCTTATACATTCAGTGAGAAAAAGGAGATAAGGGGCAAGAGAGAACATTTAAAACTAGAAACGAGAGGCAGGAGAGAGTGATAAAGGCAGTGCTGAATTTAGTCAGTTACAACTAAAGGCCTTATACAAGGGACCGTTAAATGTGTAAAAAAAAACTAAACTTCAAATTTTGCATATTGGGTTGAAAAATGAAGGAGATAGAGAAAAACAATTCTCAATAAATGAACATTTCTATTCTCATATGACAAAACCGTACTTGTATTACTACCGAACTACTATACACGTAAAACATAGAATCCCTACAGTGTGGAAGCAGTAAATTTGGATCATCAAGTCCACACTTACCATCCCACCTAAACTCACCCCTTACCTTTTTATGTAACCCTGCATTTCCAATGGCTAACCCAGCTAGCCTACATATCCACGGACACGATGGGCAACTTAGCAGTGCCAATCCACCTAACCTGCACATCTTTGGACAATGGGAGGGAGCCCACAGAGACACTGGGAGAAAATGCAAACTCCCCAAAGACGATCGCCCAAGAGTTGAATCGAATCCAGGTCCCTGGTGCTGGAAGGCAACAATGCTAACCACTGAGCCACCGTGTTGCCCTATTATATTATTATATATAATTATACATGATTATTATATTTTTATACAGCAGAGTGCCCCTTTGATCTTAAACATGTTCAAAAGGTAAAAGGTTTGATTTATTCTCAGCCCCCATTCCAGCAATGCATAGTACTCAGGCAGCCTCTAAGCTCATCTGTCTCTTACTGATGGATTGCAGGACTAGAACAGGTCAAAAACACTTCACTCAACCTCCGACAGTCACATAATCCATTTAGTCATTTCAGTCGATAAATAAAAGCCCCTTATAAAAGCATTTCAAGACAATAATAAACACAAAAATATATTTTTTGAATTTTAAATTATCTTCCTTCTGAAAAATAAATTTACTTTCTAAAATCTAATAAATCATGAAAAACACTTCCTTTCTCCCTCAAACCAGGGAAATATAGAATATATTATTGAAATGTGTGTATTGTCTTTTTTACATGTACTTTACCTATAAATATAAAGGATTGATTTCAGAAAATTTGGCTGGAGCTTCTTTCTCTCATTATTAGAGACAGCTGTTAAAAATGAAGGGAACATTTGAAAGTGATGTCAGGAGAGATAACAGAAGCAGCAGCTTGAAGGATGGAAGAAACAATATCCAAACATTGATAGTTATTTCGCCATCACATTCATCAAGACAGTCAGCCAGGCCCAACACAACCACAAACGTGAACCTCTTCCGCTCGGATCAATGATTCAGGTATGAATGTGACTATTGCATCCGAGAATATTACAGAGCCTGAAAACCCAGCTGAAGAAAATAGATACACAATATCTCTGGGCAAAGGGTAAAGTCTCATTTAGGATACAGTGGGTCCCTCAGGCCATTAACACTGGAATGATCCATTTAACAAATCGAAGCAGTCACTCAAAAACCAGATTAGATATTGTTCTATATCAGTCAATAAACATTCATGGTGAAAATACAAATCAGGACTGTCAGTATATGCTCCAACAACTAGTGTTTATTGTTTGTCTGCAAACTCTTCTTAACTTTATGGGCACCATGGTGTCAATGACTGGAGAAATCCTGTTGGAATTCAAATCATGAAATCTCCTGAAAAGCTTTACTTGCAGATTTGATGAGCAGATGTGGGTTAACCATGGATTAACAACTGGGAGAGCAGATGAAAAACGAGCAAGCATACTGCAGGCCTGTGCATGAATGTATTATTCACAGCTATGTACATTTGAGAAGAACATGAACTAGCATTTAGAAGAGACAATGAAGAATTTGACAGAAACGTTCTTGGCTTGGCAGAAGTCATTGCTAGTTTTTACCTATTTCTTGGCAACAAAATCAAACATTTGGAAGCAGTTGGTTTGGGAAGCCTTCAACTTGTCTTTGGATTTTAGAAAAATGAGAGGGGATTAATTGAAACGCATAAAATTATGAGAGAACTAGACAATCTAGGCAGGGATAATGTTTCCCCAACTAGGGGCTGCAGAGTAAGTGGTCTTGGTCTCAGGATATATGGTCACCAATTTTAGTAGACTAGGATGGGGAGAGTTCTCTTCACTCAGAGGGTGCTGAACCTATGGAGTACTCAATGCTTTATGTGCAGGAATTTGCTGAATTTTCTGTCAGAGCTGCAGTTAATTGCTATTTAGATGATTCAGAACATGCAATAAATGTACGCATCCTTCTCTGCCTCCACAAAATGATGGGCGGTATGCAAAGTATTTTCAAGCCCTGAATCCACCACACCAAAATATGATCTCTCTGATTCGAGCGGGAAAGCACATAACAGAGAGTCATGGTTTATTTCTTCATGCTCTTACTCATCTTCATACTGATGACAGTGAAAAAGGTGATATGAGAAGCCAGCATTTCTCAGGGGAAATGAAGAAATTTGCATTTGTGTTGGTGTAAGAACTTTTGGAATCTTTAATTAGATCATTCCACAAAGCCAGAGAGACTGGCGAGGTGGCACAGACAGTGCTTTGCACAGGCAGAGCATTACATGTTCATCGCTAACTTCTTGAACAAAACCCAAGCAAGTTTTGATGAAAATAAACTCAAAGCAAGAAAAAAAACCTGCCTGATATAGTAATTGTGTGAATAAAAGAAAAGATTGAAAAAGTTGTATAAGACTCTGGTGCGGCCACATCTGGAGTATTGTGTGCAGTTTTGGTCGCCATACTATAGGAAGGATGTGGAGGCACTGGAACGGGTGCAGAGGAGGTTTGGGTATGTTCTTTACTCAGCGAGTCGTGAGTTCATGGACTGCCCTGCCAGTAGCAGTGGTGGACTTTCCCTCATTATGGGCATTTAAGCGGGCATTGGATAGGCATATGGAGGATAGTGGGCTAGTGTAGGTTAGGTGGGCTTGGATCGGCGCAACATCAAGGGCCGAAGGGCCTGTACTGCGCTGTATTCTTCTATGTTCTATGTTCTATGTTCTAGAAAGAAGTCAGTGATGGTGATGCATATATTTGCTGGTGAAATACTATCCCCAAGACACATGTTATGAATCAAATTCTTTTTTTTTGATGGATACACTTAAAATGAACTAGAAAATCATATCCAAAAATCTTGTATGCAATTTTACATTTTTAGTTGATTTAGATGCCTCAGAAAAACACTTGTGTGATGTTGGAAAATTGTGAAAGTTTACTCTGATGATGTTGATGATTAATCTTGTCGAAGAAACAAAGCATTTCCAAGCTTATAATCAGGAAAATTATTAAGATAAAGAACATTTTTGCCACCTTGACCAGTACTGAGCCATCTCCCAAAATGAGATTCAATCAGCTTCCCCGAATGTTGAAGCACTATCGCGACTGTTTTTCAGGCAAACGGTTACAGTAAAAGCCACTTAAAGCCAAAAGAGAACGAGTTTATCTTTCCTTCTGCAGTTACGTTAAGTAGTGACTTTTAATTGATGAGTTGGAGACCTTTTATAAATGAACTAACCACCCTATGCCTCTCGCAAGCCACTCAAAGCTTTTGGAGAATGACGTTCAAAAGGCGACATTCTAATCAGCACAAGAATCATAACAATCATCTCAGCAGCCCTGTGAACAGGAACCACTGAACTGCCTTTTATTCCATGCATTACATCCATTTCTCTCCTATGTCTATGTCTATGTGTAATGAACTCGATTTTGAGTCTTGCAGGGGTTGCAAGTTCTCCAAGTAGAAAGTGACATGCTATTCCCTTAACTTGTGCTGAGCCTCACTGGAGCACTGCAGTAGGCCTGTGATAGAAATGTTGACATGGGTTTGCTGGAGAGCTGTTGCATGTTTTGAAACAGTGACCCTGACACTCATTGCAAGCATCATTTATACAGTTGACTTCTTTATTCTCTTGTGGGAAATGGGTGTCACTGCCTGTATAGCATTTATTGCTTATCCCTAATTCTTCTTAAAAAGTGGTGGTGAGCTACCTTCTTGAACTATTGCAGTTCATGTGCTATAGGTAGATCCACAATGCCCTTAGGAAGGAAGTTCCAGGATTTTGACCCAGGAACAGTTAAGGAACAGTGATACATTTCCAAGTCAGGATGGTGAGTGGCTTGGAGGGGAACTTGAAAGTGGTGGTGTTCCCATATATCTGCTGCTCTTGATCTTCTAAATGGAAGTGGTTGTGGAATTGGAAAATTCTGACTTGAGAATCTTTGGTGAGAATCTTGAGAATCTGCAGTGCATCTTGTAGATAGTACATACTGCCGCTCCTGAACATCGGTGGTGGAAGAAGTGGATTCTTGTGGATGTAGTGCCAATCAAGTGGATTGCTTTGTCCTGGATGGTTGTTAGAGCTGCATTCATTCAGGCAAGTGGGGGGTATTCCATCACCACTTCTGACTTGTACCTTGTAGATACAAGCTCTCAGAAGTTAGGAGGTGAGTTACTTGCAGCGGAATTCCTAGCTTCTGATCTGCTCTTTTAGCCAGTGAGTCTAGTTGAGTTTCTGGTCGATGGTAACTCTCTATGATAATGATAGTGGGGGAATTCAGTGATGGTAGCACCATCAAATATCAATGGGCTGTGGTTAGATTCTCTCTTATGGGTGATGGTTGTAGCCCGGCATTTGTGTCACATGAATGTTGTCAATTGTCAACCCAAGCCTGGATATTATCCAGGTCTTGTTGCATTTGAACATGAACTGCTTTAGTATTTGAGGAGTTATTAATGGTGCTGAATTGTGCAATCAATAGTGAACATACCCACATCTGACTTTATGACAGAGGGAAGGTCATTAATGAAGCAGCTGAAGATGGTTGGTCCTCGGACACTATACCGAGGAACTCCTACAGAGATGTTCTGCAGCTGAGATGGCTGACTTCCACCAACACAACCATATTTCTGTGTGCCCTAACGAGTGATGAGTTTTCCCCCGATACCCATTGCTTTGGCTCCTTGGCACCATACTTGGTCAAATGCAGCCTTAATGTCAAGGGTATCACTTTGACCTCATCTCTGGAACTCAGCTCTTTGGTCCATGTTTGAACCAAGGCTGTAATGAGGTCAGGAGCTGAATGGCCCTGGTGGAATCCAAGCTAGGCTTTACTGACCAGGTTATTGCTGAGCAGATGCTGCTGGATAGCACTTATGATGACACCTTCCATCACTTTACTGATGATCGAGAGTACACTGATAGGGCAGTAATTGGCGGGGTGGATTTGTCCTGCTTTTTATGTACAGGATATACCTGGGTAATTTTCTACATTGTCAGGTAGATGCCAGTGATGTAACTGTACTGGAAGAGCTTGGCTAGGGGAGCAGCAGGTGCTGGTGCACAAGTCTTTAGTCCAATTGCTGGAATGTTATCAGAGTCCACAGTGTTTACAGTAGCCCAGCACTTCCAAATGTTTCTTGGTATCATGTGGAGTGAATGGAATTGATTGGAGACTGGCATCTCTGATGCTGGGTCCACCTTTAGGAGGCCAAGATGGATCATCCATTCAGCACTCCTGGCTGAAGATTGCTGCAAATGCTTTTGTACTAGGCTCTTCCATCATTGAGGATGCAGATGTTTGTTGAGCCTCTTCCTTTAGTGAGTTAAATTATTCACCATAATTTATGACTAGATGTTGCAGGATGCAGAGTTGAGATATGATCCGTTGGTTGTGGGATCACTTAGCTCTGTCTATCACTTGCTGCTTATGTTGTTTGGCATGCAAGTAGTCCTGTTTGGTAGCTTCATAAGGTTGATACCTCATTTCTAGGTATTTTTAGTGCTGCTCCTGGCATGCCCTTCTGCACTTTCCATTAAACCAGATTTGATCCCTTGGTTTGAGAGTAATGGTTGAGAGGGGGAACACGGGGACCATGAGTTTGCAGATTCTGCTGGAGTACAATTCTGTTGCTGTTGACGGCATGTAGGATATCATGGATACCCAGTATTGAGTTGCTAGATTTTTCGAAGCCTGTCCCGTTTAGCATGGTGATAATGCCACAGACACGGAGGGTATTCTCAGCGTGAAGGCTGCACTGCATCTCCTCAAGGACGGTGTTGTGGTCACTCTTACCATACTGTCATGGACACATGTATCTGTAGCTGGCCGATTGATAAGGATGAAATCAAGTATGTTTTTCCCTATTGTTAGTTCCCTCATCACCTGCTGCACATCTAGTCTAGCACCTATGTCCTTTAGGACCTGACCAGCTTGATCACTACTGCTGCAGCTAAGCCACTCTTGGTCGTGAACATTGAATTTCTGCACTCAGAATACAGTTTGTGCCGTTGCTACCCTCAATGCTTGTTCCAAACGTTGTTCAACTTGGAGGAGGATCAATCGAGAGAGGATGGTATGTGGGAATCAGCAAGGGAGATTTCTTTGCCCATGCTGAACCTGAAGTCATGAGTATTTATGGGGTCTGGAATCAAGGTTAAGGTCTCCCAGGGCAACTCACTCCAGACTGTATACCACTGAGCAGCCACCTCTGCTGGGTGGGACACGACATATCCAGGGATGGTGATGGTGGTATCTGGGTCACCATGCAGAAGGTATGATTCCATGAGTATGACTATGTCAGGCTGTTGCTTGACTAGTGTGTGATACACCTCTCTCAATTTTGGCAATACCCCCCAGATGTTCATGAGGAAGAATTTGCAAGGTTGATAGGACTGTTTCTGCTGTTGCCATTTCCAGTGCCTAGGTCAATGTCAGGTGGTCCATCCAGATTCATATCTTTGTTGAGACTTTGTAGCGATTGATACAACTGAGTGGCTTGCTAGATTATTTCATAAAATCATAGAATCATAGAATCCCAGAATCCCTACACTGTAGAAACAGGCCCATTGATCCAACAAGTCCACACTGACCTTCCAAAGAGTATCCCACCCAGACCCATTCCCCTACCCTATTGCTCTACATTTCCCCTTACTAATACACCTAGCCTACACATCCCTGAACACTATCGGCAATTTTGCATGGCTAATTCACCTAACCTGCACATCTTTGGACTGTGGGAGGAAACTGGAGCACCCAGAGGAAACCCATTTAGACACGGGGAGAATGTGCAAACTCCACGCAAACAGTTGTCTGAGGCTGGAAGTGAAGATTTCAGAGGACAATTGATAGTCAACTACAATGCCGTGGATCTGGGGATACAGGTAGGCCAGATCAGGTAAAGATGGCACTTTTCCTTCCCTGAACAATGTTAATAAACCAGATGGTTTAATCTTAATTCCAGATACTTTAGCTAATAACAGCACCATCTTTATCAGCAGGCTTGATTATAAAGTGAGGGCTGAATCTGACAGCATGCAGTCAATTCCAAGGAAGATAGGTTAGAATAGGGAGGGAAACACAGAAATTAAGGCAATCAATATATCATTAAAAGTTCTCAATGAATAGGCCAAGTGCAGGTAAAAGTTCAGAGGGAGGGGTCCAAGTGGAGGGAGAGTGCTGGAGGTGGGCAAAGAGATCTGTGGTTCTGGGAGAGGATTCTTGTCCAAAGAAGTGGGCACAGAGGTGAAGGAGACAAAAGAAACGTTCAATATCATGTGCCTGAAATTCACTGAGGTGGCTATGCAAAACTAAGACCTTTGTTGAGTACAAAACATTCAGCATCAGAAAGTGGAAGAGATGATCATAAACATTCAACAAGATGTGGGGTTAAGAGAAAGGATAGAGACAGAGTGAAGGGGAGGGGAGGAAAGGGCATGGTCCATGGGGAATTAGCTTTGGAAAGGAGTTTAGGAAACCACTTTGCCAAACAGTAGGAGCATAAATGAAAATAATGATGTCTGTGGAAGTAAAAATGACTCCATGCTCTGGTTGTCTGCCACTTCAACACACCACCGTCTTTTCTGGCCAACTCTGTCTCAGGTTTGCTGCAGTGCTCTAATGATGCTCGCTGCAAAGTGGAAGAACAGCATCTCATTTTCCGACTGGGGACCCTGCAGCCTTCAGCCTTCAGCCCCACCGCCCAGGTCTTGTCATGGCACAGCACAGCCACCCCATTTTCACCCACTTGCCCATTATCACCCATCTGGCTTTTGTTCTTCCCTGGCCTATTATCAACCATCTCTTTGCCTGCCTAACTTTTCTCCTCTGTCTCTCTGGGCCTCGTCTCCACATATCCGCTCACTCCTTTTACCCCCATCCCTCCTCCTACTGACATGATAAATACCAATATTTCCTTGATGCTGTCAGTTCTGAAAAAGAGTCACTGGACTTAAAACATTATTTCTGATTTTTGTCCACAGACCTGCAAAGTTTCTCCAGCAATTTCTGTTTGTATTGCAGATTTCCAGCATCTGCAGTTCTTTCTTTCATGAGTCAAGTTTGAACCTGTCATCCACCTTCCCAGCTCAGCCGTATGACCTGCCAGTTGTTCCAAGAACAGGCTGAATCTGTAGTGCCTCTAACTTTCCCAAATTAGTGCACAAACATCCTGGGGTCACTCAAACTGAGTGCCAGATGTGTTCTCTGAAGTTAAAGAGCACTTTATGCTCAATGACTGTCCCACTCACGACCCCAATCATGACCTCTGCGACCTCCATCAAGAGTTTGGGAACTTCTGGTTTCAGCAGTTCAAGACACACTATGTAACAGAACAAGCTTCAGCTTAGAAAAATACTGGCTCTGTATAATCTGAACTCACCATTACTACTGGGACACTAACCATCATGGAGAGAGAATATTAAAGCCCATTTAGAATGTCCTTGAGGTACAATCTGTAGTTTCGACTTTGACATATATAAGGAGCTAATTTTGTCACCTTCAGTAGGTTTAAGCCTGTAACAACATCACAGGTGCTGTGTGCCTTAGAATTGACAAGATATGAAGGACAAATATTCCATCCAGTTTCATCTTCTCTAAACCAGAAGCTTGATGATATTACTTAATTCTCCACAGCCCATTCCCAAATTTATGTTTATCCCACCTCTTATGATGCTGTCACTGCCTCTCACTTCTCACACTGTTCAGTTCCCGATGAGCTAAACTTTCTGCCAGGTAAATGTTGAGAAGATCAAAGCTGTTGTTGCCTACTATGAGCTACATTTTCCTAGTCACCACTTCCAATCCTTTTCCTGGCCACTGCCTAAAGCTGAACTGACTACTCATAATTTTGAGTTGGATTTGTCATCAAGATGGTCATGCTACCTATGACTCTGCCACGCTCTGACTGTACTGCCTCTGACTGTGTCACCCCTGATTGCACTGCCTCTGACTGTGTCACCCAATTGCACAGCCTCTGACTGTACTGCATCTGACTGTGTCGCCTTTGACAATCCCACTTCATCACTTTCAATGTTGGACTTGACCCATATATTTATTATCTCCAGACATGAGTCAGCACTCTGCTGATCAGACATTTTTTTAAGCACAGAGAAATACCCTTCCAAGCATCAAGACTGTGCTGGTCAAAACCACCCAATTATTCTAATCCCATTTTCCAACACCTGGTCTCCAACCTTGTATAATTGTCTTCTGAAGGGGATGATAAAGCCAGTGAGCGGATACCTGGGCATCACATGAGGCTAAGCCAGGCATTCTAGATAGCATTGCAAGAGACTGAGAGAGAATCACTAAGAATAAAAACATTGACCAATCACAAAGTGGACAGGACTGAATAGCCAAACAGTGCAAGGGTATCAGTGGGGACAAAGATAGGGGGAGTCTGAATCTCACAGAGTCACCAAGCAGCTGGATATAGAAGCATCTGTCTTCTATATCCTTCTCCCACATAAACTAAGCTCAGCAAAAACTCACACCACATCTCATTCACTCACTGAATTACACTCGCTCTCAGTCCAGCTACACCCCATTTTAAAATTCTCATGCTTTATTATGAAACACCTCTATGTCCTCACTCCTCCCTGGCTTTGTAACTTTCCATAAACCCATGATACTTTGTGATACCTCCACTCCTACAACTCTGGCCTTATAAATGTCTTGATTCAAATTGCTTCTCTCTAAACCTCTCCAGCTAAACCTCAATTTCCTTCTTTAACATCCTCCTTAAGACCTAGCTCTTTAGCAAATCCTTCAGCTCAGCTGCCTCAATATCTTCTCACGTGACTCAATGTCATCCTGTAATTGTTAATTCTCCTGTGAATCGCTTGACGAGATCCTTAGCTACATTAAAATCCCTATTAATGTTGGAGTTAATGTTATTAATTTTGGTCAGTACCTCCATTGCATTACAAGTTGAGAATTCCGTGATTCCAGCTATCTGGATTCCCCCTTTGGAATCTTCTCGCAAATCCAGAAATCCTGAGGCAGGGTTCAAGAGATCACGGATCATCTCATTGTATATCTGAAAAGAAAAAGAAGTGAGGAAAATGTATTTTCAGTTACATTGAAATGTACATTAATTGCCAATTGGCTTTCCCTCTTGTTAACCATTTTAACATCATACCATTGTTCTCCATTCTTCTACAACAAGCAGCATTTTGAGAAGAGAAGATGGATTAGCTTTGAATCTTTATCCTGGAGATCCACGATTGCCTCAGATTGGAGGCATCAATAAGCTAGATCATTTTAGGCTGGACACCCAGAGTTGGCTGAGTCAGATCACAGCTGAAGATCTTCAGTTGGTCTCAGTATCAGATTAAGCAAAAGGGAAATCAGTCAGGTTTGAAACTATGTGCTTACAGATACTGGGTAGGGAACAGACCTTGCTCCCCTCACCCACACACCATAACATTCCTATACTTACCATCAAAACATCAAAGCAGGAATAACCTATCTAAAATTACAAATTTTGAAACTAAACATTCCTTTGTCAGATTTATGCATTCAGCTAGCTGTGAATAATATATTGAATTGAAAAGAGTGAACCAAATGTTTCACACACATAAAATCCATAAATTTCTTTTTTGGTTTTCATGTCCTGAACATATGTGATCTCTGCTGTCAATATTAATAACACTCGTGATAGGCTAAACACACAGATGAAGAGTTTGATAACCGTGATATGGGCACAAATAGTGCTCAAAATTACAGTTCTTTTAGGAAATGTTCCTTTTTGCTTCTATTTCCATTCAAACTCATCTGTACATTGCCAAACAGAAAGCCTTCCATAACCCACTGATGCCAAGCTGCATGTTTTAAGCATGATGTATGCTGAGCGATAATTAATCAGTGCAGTTTGAAGAGAATGTCTTTTAGTGAGATTTTATCTCCACCCTGTTCAAGTGAACATTAAAGATCTAATCTGTCAAACACAAGCAGGGCATTCACCATTCACTTTCCAACCAATGATGTAAAATTATGTTTCTTCACTTCACATTTCAGGGATTTTCCTGTGTGTAATGGGATATTATGTTTGTAAGAACTCCACTGAGGCCATTACTCCATCACCGAGTCATCCTTTATTTACATATGGAGAGTCTGTGACACTGATCTAACTCCCTTAGAGTAAGCTCTCAGAGTGAACCGGATGTCTGACACTCCTGTTCTCATCCGTCAGCCAGGCCTCCCTGACTGGACCAAACTAGCAGCCTCAATCAGGAACTCATATCCACCTGGCTGACCTTGTTACAATCACTACAGCATTAACCTCCACAATTATGTCTGCCTTCCAAACCATCTCATTGTTGTCAAGTCTTTAAGCCAAAGGTGATGATAAGCCACCTGTTACTTTTCTCTTATAATGTTCTTAGGAATAATGCTATCTATTACCTGCTTTTCACTGATATTATTCAAAAAGACTGTTAATAATAGCATTGAAAAAATATTTCTTCTTTCCTTTCTTTCTTTTTTCAGATATTTTTCTCCTCTTTGTAACTTTCTCTCTGTGTTTACGAAAAGCACTTCCTGATGCTGGAGTATAGTTCATTGGTGCTCTCAGGTACCTTGCTAGTATAGCATGAGGTACTGTGTGGTGTTTACCACTAACAGAATGTTGCTATCAAATCAAAAAGACATCTTGTCTATCACATAAATTATAATGTGTTATATGAATTTCAATGCCTCTGTGATGACAGATCATAGCAGACAGTTTGGAAATAATTATGCTGACAACAATTTAGGATTTATAATCGGGTTCACAGTTTGACATCACTTGCATCCACTGGAAGCTACATCTATCAATACACAGTGCCCTTTTTTACAAACAAAATGAACATGTACACACACAGCACCTGTTACAATGAAACAAAATAGCTGACAGTCATTCTCCGGTTCATTTCTCAGGGCAATGCTGTGATAGGTCAGAGTCAACTTGTCTTGTTTAAAATGTAATCAAAACTTGGCAGTTAACTGTCAGTCACCATTAACTGATGCACTGTCCATTGCAACTGGTCTGTACTGGTCAGATTTCAGTTGCCAATCAATTAACACTCTCCTCTCATGAAATATAAATGTTGGTTCCCCGTTACTTTGGAATTTCTTGTGAATTGTCTTGTTGAATGTAAGATGAAAAGCTTCAACAAAATGTCTTTTATCAATAATATTCAAGGTTTGTACTATCAAATTACGATTACTGTAGTCATGCATAATCCAAAATAGTGTGGTATACCTGACTGTCAATCTAATCCCGTAAACATTCAGTGTTCACAGATTCCAGCAGGAAAATAATGACCACAGTCTAGGAACTACTCAGTATAAATGCAGGTACTATGCTAATATTCACTGGTTCACGAGTGCCTGCTTTTTCTGATACTGTTCCAAACCTGGTAGTGTGGATTACCGAATGACAATAACAGTAGGGTCCCCCAAGTTTCTGCTTAAGTAACTTTGGATTTACCTCCAAGTACGACATGGAAACGTTATAATCCATGTTTTCACTTGTAGCTTCGATGGCCTTGAAAAGATCATTGAGAGTTTGGACATAGATTCCAGGTTTACAGTCCATCCCCAGCATTGTGTAAGTCTTGCCAGCTCCTGTACCAATAAAATTCGCATGGTAAATCATTTACCTGTAGACCAGATAATGGTAAATTCTGATTGTGGCAATTCAAATAGTATGTATGATAATGAGGGAATGGCTGCAGCAAGTGGAAAGTTAGTTAGATTGAAGGTAGACGCTTCCCTGAAACTACCATTTGTACTCCAAAGAGTGCTGAACTTTTTTTCCTGTATATGGTATATTTTACCTATCATCAGATAATTTTGTACTGCTGAATTTACATTTGCATTAGCTCTGAATTATATTTATTAGGCATACATTAATGCAGCAAGAGTGGGGAAAGGGATTTACCTACATGTTCTTGTTAACAAATGCTAACCAAACAATGGGCCTCATTGGTTTGTATGAAAAGGGGGACAAGTCAAAACTCAAACCGCACAAGTTAAACACCTTCAAAGAAAATCCTGAAGTATGCATACCGGCTGATTGGCTAATGTGGCATGAAACATCTGAGGCTGCCTGGCATTAGAAGTCACTGCTATAATGACTTATCAACCAATGACAAAGACTGATTAACTTGAGCCATAAATCTGCATGAATGCTACAAAGGATTATTTGAGAACAACTTTCCAACAAGTGTCTCTGAAAGAAGTTATGAACTCCAAGGTCAGCAAGCCCTATGCAAGAGTTACCTCTGACTCAGTTAGAGTTGTAGAAGTCCATCGGACAGAAAGAGAATACTATTCTAATCTTATTTTTCATTACTTGGCCTATAGCCTTCAATGTCTTAGCATCTATATATGTTTTTTATTTACTCTTGAGATGAGAGCATCGTTGGCTGGCCAGCATTTGGTGCTCATCCCTAGTTGCTGTTGAGATGTTGGTATTGAGATGGCTTCTTTAACCACTGCAGCCTACATGCTGCATGTATTTAAAGATTATGAGATTAAAGATTAAAGATTATGATCTATCATTACCACCCTTACCAACAGCGAATTCCAGATTTCCATTACCCTTCATTTTTCCTCACATCTCCTCCAAACCTCCTACTCTTTGCCTTAAATCTATGCTCCTTGATCCCTCTACCAAGGGGAGGGATCGACCCTATCTATGCCCCTCATCATGTTATATATCGAAATCATATCCCTGTTCCGTTTCCTCTTCACCAGAGAAAACAACTAAGGTCTACTTAATCTCTCTTTATATAGTGATGCTTTCTCTTCCAGCCTCCATTTTAGTTTTCTTCATATCCTCTTCTTTTAACACAGAAATAATGAGCTGCATTCATTCTCCAAAATAATAATATTTTTTATTCATCTTAGATTAGGTAAACAAAGTAAGGACTCCATACAGTGGGTATAAGGATATGGGGGTTGGCCATTCAACACTAAGATGAGGAGAAATGTCTTCACCAGAGAGCAGTGAATCTGTGGAATTCTCTGCCACAGGAAGTGGTTGAGGCCAAAAACATTTAATGTTCTCAAAAAGGAGTTAGATATAGCTCTTAGGGCAAAAGAGATCAAAGGATCTGGGGAGAAAGCAGGATCAGAGGATTGAGTTTGATGATCAGCCATGATCAGATAGGATGGCAGAGCAGGCTCAAAGGGTCGAATGGCCTACTCCTGCTCCTATTTTCTATGTCTCCTTGTTTTTCTTTTTAGAGAAGCTATGAACTATGTTTAGAAATAGAAAGATCATTTCTTCTGGAGTTTTTATTGTGGCAGTGTTTGCAGGAGAAATTTTGGAAATAACACCATAAAATTTTCTCAGGCAAATAATAGAATTTCTGACAATCCCTCAGTACTGCAATGATGTGACAGAAGGATATAAAAGAAGTGTAGGATGGTCAGCCCGGCACTAGGAATAGCCTGATCTGGAGCGCTGCTTGGAAGTTGGATACTTGCATCCTTATCCTCTCCAGCAAAAACACCTCTATGCCCAAAACATCAACTCTCCTGCTCCTCGAATGCTGCCTGACCTGCTTTACTTTTCCAGTACCACACTTTTTAACTCCACACAAATCCAGGCCATTTACTGAAAACTGGAACCACTACACATCTCCGCCATTTCTTAATCGCTGGCTCAGACTCTGCAATGTCACAACTGAAGTGGAATACTTGGGGACAGCAGCGGGTTAGAAACAGGGATATACCAGAGGTGGGTGGCACTACAAATTAAATCAATGCATCACAATTGATATGTAGTTTGGCTCGAGCTGTGGTCACTGCCAGGTCCCACAGAACATAGAACAGTACAGTACAGTACAGGCACTTCAGCCCTTGATGTTGTGCCAAACTTTTATCCTACTCTAATCATCCCCTGGAGACAATTCTAATCCACAGCTTTTAATCAAGATGAAGACATTATGGGCAAGACTTTCCAAGGAGAGCCAAACGTAGATTACCATTCTGATTCTACTTCTTTACAGTTAGATCTTCACATTTCTGATAAGTGATTGTGAGCATGGATACAACAGAAATGCAGAGCATTCCTGAAATACTGCATAAAATCGTAGAACCTGACAGTGCAGAAAGAGGCCATTCAGCCATTGAGTCTGCACCAACCCTCCAAACAGCATCCCAAGTAGGCCCAGCTACCCTACCACAGTAACCTCGCATTTAGCCATGACCAATCCACCCAGCCTGCATATACCTGGACACAATGGGCAATTTACCATGACCAATCCACTCAGCCTGCACATCCCTGGACACTATGGGCAATTTACCATAATCAATCCACCTAATCTTTTGACTGAGTGAGGAGACCTGAGCACCTGGAGGAAATTTACCTAGACACAGGGAGAATGTGCAAACTCTACACAGACAGTCACTTAATGGTTGAATTGAACCCACCGTAATGCAGCAGTGCTCACCATTGAGCCACTGCCCACAATTCCCATGTAGTACAGGATAGTTACAGTTTCTTCACACCAGTCAGTTGCAGCAATCTATAATAGGTCCAGCATCACAGACAGCTACTCTGACAGCTCCACTGAAATGGTAAATTTGTAAGGTAAGCTTGAGGAGAAAGTGAGGACTGCAGATGCTGGAGATCAGACCTGAAAATGTGTTGCTGGAAAAGTGCAGCAGGTCAGGCAGCATCCAAGGAGCAGGAGAATCGATGTTTCGGGCATGAGCCCTTCTTCAGGAATTAGATTAGATTAGATTATTTACAGTGTGGAAACAGGCCCTTCGGCCCAACAAGTCCACACCGACCCGCCGAAGCGCAACCCACCCATACCCCTACATTTACCCCTTTAACCTAACACTATGGGCAATTTAGCATGGCCAATTCACCTGACCCGCACATCTTTTGGACTGTGGGAGGAAACCGGAGCACCCGGAGGAAACCCACGCAGACACGGGGAGA
>NC_057730.1:1208312-1230995 GCF_004010195.1 Chiloscyllium plagiosum | reverse complement strand
GGGGGGGAATGGTGCTATGTGGCTGTTGTGTCAGTTCTTGTGCATTTAGGTTAGGTTAGGGCACATGGGATCTATGCAGTCTGGTAAAGTGTTTGGGCTGAAGATTTTGGGGGGGGGTTGATGGTTGGTGTCTCTGCCAAGGAGCAGAGCCAGTGTTGGGTCTTGAGGGGAGGGTGATGTCAGATGCTATGTGGAGGGTGGCTCATTGTGTGTCATGGAGGCTTTGGATTTGTCAGTTAATTTGAATTGCATTCCATGAGGAGAGGGCTGTGTTGGGTCCTGAGGGAAGAGGAGATGATCAGACTCAGAACAAGTCATTGTGACTTGGGAAGGTGTCCAGTCTGACAGTTGTTTGGAGGAGTGCTGAGTCCTGGGTTTGGTCAGGAGGGGGGAAGTGATGTTGGGTGCTGAGTGGTTGGGTTCTGATAGGGGATGAGTGCGGAAAATGTTCAGTCAGGGTCCAGGGTGTGTAATGAATTTAAGGGAAGTGTAGTTAGATGTTTATGTGGTGAGTTGGTGCCAGGATCTTTGCTGCTTGTTATATACATTAATGACTTAGATGTGAATATATAAAGTATAATTAGTAAACTTGCAGATGACATAAAGGTTTGTGGTGTTGTTGACAGTGAGGAGCATGGTCTCAGGCTACGGTCTGATATTGATCAGCTGGCAAATTGGACAGGTGGAATTTAATAAGTGCCAGCCAAGGCATTAAATGTAATAGCAACAAAGTCTTTTTGCATCTTTATAAAATATTATTTAAGCCATATATAGAAAACTATGTGCAGTTCTGGTCACTACATTTTCAGATAGATGAGATTGCACTGGATAGGGTGCAGAGCAGATTTGCCAGGATGTTGCCTGGGATGGAGAGTTTCACTTGTGAGGAGAGGCTGGATAGGCTGTTTATTTTCCTTGGAGCAGAGGAAACTGAGGGGGATCTGAATGAGGTATACAAAATTATGACAGGCTTAGATAGCGAAAATCTTTTCCCCATGCCAGAGGACATAAGTTTAAGATGATGACCAAGTTGTTTAGAGAATTCTGAGAAAGAATATATTTATTCAGAGTGTGATTGAAATACTGCCACTCATGCATCTATACTAGACCTTTGCTAATGGAGTACTGTAGGTTCACATTTTGGGCATTTGGGAGCCTGTTTTCTTTTCATTTGCCCTTGAATCAACCTGTGAATGTATAGGTTCTGGTAATGGATTGGAAAGTATGTCACCATCTCTTTCAAAAAGACTGAAGGTCAAACATTTTTTTTGCTTTCATGTGCTTGAGAAAAAACCAGGGAAACATCACTTTTACATTCCCCCACTACCCCATTCACAAGAATGTCAGATTTATCTTTTTAATGAATTCCTTCCACAAAGCTAATTTTCATCATGGTCTTACCTTCAGAAAATGTTGGACTGGGAACTTACAGGTCCACCTTGTCTGTCCTATATTGGAGTGATACCTCATGCAGACACTCCTACTCACCGGGAGTTAGGTAATATCCTTTTAAGACTCAAACTTGTCAACAGCTAATCATTCCAGGTCTAGTGTTCCTTGCCTAGTAAAATATGTTGTGTCATAACCTACACGCTAAGCTATCAATTCAGCTCAATAATATCTCGAGTTGGAAGACAGTGGGCTCAATCTCCATTCCTACATTTGAATTAATTTTGCCTGGCACTTCAGCGCAGGAAAGACGGATATCAGAAATACCCTCATTTGCTTGACATTGAAGCCCCATCATGTAGCCATCAAATTACCCATGACATGTGTTTCAGAAAAAGGAATTCAATCTTCTGGTGTTGTTTCTCCTGTAAACACAGCCAAAGCAACTTCTAGGTTAACTGGTCATTCACAAATTTGCTGTGTGAAAAATTGTTCTCCTACACAACACTGCCAAAGGTCAACTCAATAAACTGTTTTGATTACACTTTAAAATAAATTTCTAAC
Organism: Chiloscyllium plagiosum; assembly: GCF_004010195.1. Lineage (NCBI taxonomy): Eukaryota > Metazoa > Chordata > Chondrichthyes > Orectolobiformes > Hemiscylliidae > Chiloscyllium > Chiloscyllium plagiosum. The sequence continues at coordinate 1,229,042 of NC_057730.1, read as the reverse complement.
GTTACCTGTAGGTCCATATGCAAATACCGTTGCATTATATCCGGAAATAACACCGTTAATCAGGTCCTTAGTAGTGGCCAAGTAAACGTCCTCCTAAAATTAAACAGAAAAACAGTTTTACTAAGTCCAGTCATAGAAATCAATCTTTATGCCAACACATTTCAATCTCTCCAGAAACTTTTTGATTGTGTTAATATTGTTCATGTACTGATTAAAATTTCTGTTATTGTCTATCAGTGTTAATAAGGTAAATGGTTTCTGAATACAGGTTTGAATATAAACAATTATCTGAGATATCTATCTCTAAAAGTGAATTATTGTATTCATTTATTATAATGATTTAATTGTAGTAATAAAAATGAGGAATGATAATTATGACATTAGAATTCCACAGAGAGCTCAAAACCCATCATCATGATCTCATCTCTGACTGCCCAGTAACATTCTTCCATTCACTTCTTTCAGTATCTACTGTCACAACCTCAATTTCAGCCTAATGTTTTTCCTTCTTTACTCTTTCATGGGATGTGGACGTCACTGGTATTTATTACATGTTCCTAATTGCCTATAAATTGACCAGCTTGCTCAGGCTATTTCAGAGGGCAGATAAAGTCATCTATGTTGCTGTCATTCTGGAATCATATGTAGACCAGGTTAGGAATGAGGGTAGATTTCCTTTCCCTAAAATATAGTATATTGAGTTCGCATATCTTCACGAAACAATGATGATCATGATGATATAGTTGTGATATCAGCAGTCACATGTTAGTGAGACTCTGAAAAGAGAGGGTGCATGAAACTGTACTAAACAGCAGCGATACACAGATAAGTATTCTATACAAGAATGTAAATCAAAGAGTTTATTGTAACTCCAGAGAATTAGATAGCCATCACTCTCAGATAAGGTTGAGACAGAGATGCAGCAAATCCAGAGACCAGACAGCCTAATCCAAGAAAGCAGTTTCTTCAGGGCAGATCATATCCTCATCCCCAGACTTTATGATAGGCATATTCCATGAGGACAGAGCACACAGGGTGGTATCATCTACAAAGTTAGATAAATCTCTGAGTGAACTAATTGGTCTTTATGACAACCACTGATGGCTTCGTGGTCACCATCACTGAAAGGGCTTTCAATTCCAGACTTTTATTTGCAGTGATGGGATTCAAGTCTATGGCCACAAAACATCAGCATGGGTCACTAGTCTAGTGAAATTACCATTACACAATCACCTTAGTCATAGAGTCACACAGAACAACAGGCCCTTCAGTCCATCATGTCTAGGCTGACCAACAAATATCTAACTACATTAATCCCAATAATTTACCTTGGACAATTGTCCAGATATTTATTAAATGTTGTGAGAGTATCTGCCTCCACCACCTCCTCAGGCAACACATTCCATATTTCTACTATTCTCTGGGTGAAAAACATTTCTTCAGATACCCTGTAAACCACCTGCTCCTTATCTTAAATTTATGCCCTCTGGTCTTACACATGTCTGCCATGGTGAAAAGATTCTCATGGTCTACCCTGTCTCTGCCTCTCATAATTTTATATATTTCAATCAGATCTCCCTAACTTACTCTGTTCCAAGAAAAAAACACAAATCCAGCTTATCCAGTCTCTCCTCATTACTGAGGCTTTCCATCCCAGGCAATATCCTGGTGAATCTCCTCTGCATTCTCTCCAATGCAATTATGTCCTTCCAACACTGCGGTGACCAGAATTGCACACGGTATTCCATCTGTGTTTTGTAAAGTTGTAACAAGATTCCTTGCTGCTGTATTCTACACACTGGCTAATAAAGGCAAGCATCACATATGCCTTCTTCACCACCCTTCCTACCTGTGCTGACACTTTCAGGGATCTGTGGACTTGTACACGAATGTCCCTTTGATCCTCAGCACTTCTTAGAAACCTAGCATTCAATGTGTGAATCCTTCCCTTATTAACTGTAGCCTGAGATTATCCACTGCGCTATCAACAACTCCACCAATTTTTGTGTGGTCTGCAAACTTGCTAATTATACCTTTTATATTCACATCCAAGATATTAATGTATATAAGAAATAGCAAAGGTCATATCATCAATCCTTGTGGTACACCACTGATCACAGGCTTCCAATCATGATTACAACCCTCCATCATCACCCTTTGCCTCCTATTTGTAAGACAATTTTGAATCCAGTATACCAACATACTTTGCATCCCATGGGCTCTTACCTTCTGGATCAGCTTCTATGTGGGAATTCATCAAAGGCCATACTGAAGTCCATGTAAACCACATCATCCTCATCAATATATTTAGTCACTTCTTCAAAAAACTAAATTAAATTAGTCAGACAGGATTTCTGTCTAAAAATTCTGCAGACTCTCCTGCCTTTTCAAGTGTTCATTGAGCCTGTCCCTCAGAAGTTTTTCCAATAATTACTCCAACACTGACATCAGGCTGATCTGCAATTCCCTGGTCAATCACTGTTGCTCCTCTTGAACAAAGGATTAGTTATCCTCCAGTCACCTGTCACTTTACCTGTGATCAGTGACGAATTAAATATTTTTTCATCTGTTCATATACTCTATTACGGCAATATTTTCCTTATCACAACTGATCCTCCACCTGCTCCCATTCTTTTATCAGGAACCTATCATGTGCAACAGTGATTGGATGCAATCTTCTTTTCACATGACTGAAACTTCTCTCCCTCTTCTCTCGAAGAGATTCTCCCTTGTACATCTGGAGCACAAACTCATCACCTACCTTCAAGATAGAGGGTAAGATGAAGGTTAGAAATGTGAAGGAGGTTGAACAGAGCAAGCATGAACAGAACAGAGACGGAAATGATCAATGGATTAAAACCTACCTGTGGGTTGGCTACGTTGTGGAATGAGCAGAGCATCAGCACCAAGTGCTCCCAGGCACCCATACCCACAGCCAGGTCTTCTGCTGATTAGGCACCAGGCTTTAGAATTCCCTCCTAAACCTCTCTGCACCTTCCAATAAACTTAGTCCTCAATCCCGCCTTAACCTCTCCATACCTTTCAATAAACCAATTCCTCACTCCCTCCTAAACTTCTCTGTACCTGCTTCTGTCTCCCTTAATAAACCTTCACCTCTCCCCCCCCCAAAAACCTGCTCCTCCCTTCCTCAATAAACATACTCCTCTCTCTCTCCTAAACCTCTCTGCATCTGTTCCTCTCCTTCCCCATATAAGACATATCTTAAAACTAGTGATTAAACTTCCCCATACATTTTTTTACAAGGTTCAGTGTCAAATTTTCTTTGATAGCACTCATGTGGAAGTGACATGAAACATTTTACCACATAAAAACACCAAATAAATGAGGTGGTGTTGATAGTTACAGTTAGAGAGATTTGGAAGTTAAATGCTTAATAACAATTTTACAGGATCACTTCAAACAACACCAATCTCATTTTTTTCCCATATTCCATGGTCAATGAGATTTTCAAGTTGATGATGCACTATGTTTAATGAAAAATCTTAAGACAGCTAGAAATTGGTTCCAACAGAAGTAGTTGTTAATTCTAAGATTGTTTATCTCGAGCTTGTCAAAAGCTGGTGTTGATTCCTAAGCAGATCCCAAGAGCTGAATTACCCTGTCCACATCAAAAAGACGGTATCACGACTCCAATGAGGCAATCTAGCTCTTTGATTTCAATCAACATTTAATTTGGATTACTTAATGGAAAACTCTACAGTTCTTAAGACATTCATGAGACCACGCCCAAAGTATTGTGCATAGTTTTGGTCCCCTTATTTGAAGAAATGTGATGGCATTGGAGGCAATTCAGAGGAGGTTCACTAGTTAATCCCAGAGATTAGGGGTTTATCATGTGAACACAGATTGAGCAGTTTAGGCCTATACTCTCTGGAATTTAGAAGGATGAGCGAAGATCAAATTGAGGTATTCTAGATGATGAAAGTTATGGATAAAACTGATGTGGAGCAGATGTTTCCTGTTGTTGGGAGTTCTAGGACGGCAGGTCATAGTCTTAGGATAAGGGATGGCAAATTTAAAGCAGAGTTGAGGAAAAACTACTTCTTCCAAAGGGTTGTGAATCTGTGGAATTCACTGCTGTTATGAAGTTGAAGGCATGTACTGTACCTTTAAGAGAGAGTGAAGGCTGCTTTGGCAGTGACAGTCAGTGTCACGTGACTGACTATCAGTCTCAGAGTGTACTGAAAAATTGAAAATATGTAACATTTGGTTGAAAACTAGATACCTCGGTTATTTTGACCACAAACATCGAACCAACGAGACGATCTGATGTTTGGGGGTGCAAAATAAGCCAGCATTTTGAGAGTTAACCAGAGGAACAGCACCAACCGCCATTGAGAGACTGCCCAAAAAAACATTCTATCAAAGGTACCTTTTTCATGTGAAACATCTTTGCAGGTTGAATGGTTAGAGGGAGAAGGCTGGAAAATGGGGTTGAGGAGCATATCAGCCATGGTCGAATGGCAGAGCAGACCCAATGGGCCAAATGGCCTAATTCTGCTCCTATATCTTATGAAGCAATTCATCTGAGACAGCAGGAAGAATTATGGAGGTCGAGCCCCAGGAGCCAAAACAAATTTCTTTTTAGACACCCGAAGGAGCTAGATGGATAGAGGTTAGTAGGGGAGACATGTAGCTCCGATCATTCTTCTTTCTTACCAACAGGAAGAATGACATAAAAACAAACTAACAAAGCAGGTTAAGAAGACAATCAGCTCAGAAAAATAAAAAACAGAGACTTTATTAGAGTTAATTAAAGTAGTGAGTTGAAGTGTATCCTTTGGTTAGAAGCCACTACACATTGATTAACATCTTACTGTGATTCTACCTCTGACGGATGTCTGGATCAATGAAAAAAAAGTTCAGGCATCAACCCAGTTGGAATGTACACCAGGCTGCAGCATCAGATTAACATTCCATATCTAATTGCCGGTCTACCTCAGAGAGTCCAGCAGGTGACCCATTGTGACATTATGTCAGTACACCAGGTGGTTGCAGTAGAGATATGTAGCTGTAGTGGTAGAGTACATCTATCATGTAGGGAAACTGGGCTATCCCTGGCAAAGGAATATAACATACTTCTAAGCAATGACATCAGTAATGGTAGTGGTGGGTATCAAGATTGGATCACATCATACAAATTTATAAAATCATGAAGGACATGGATCAGGTGAATAGCCAGGTTAGAGGAGTCCAAAACTAGAGGGCAAAAGTTTAAGGCGAGAGGGAAAGATTTAAAAGGGACCTAAGGGGCAACTATTTCACACAGAAGTGGTGCCAGAGGAAGTGATGGAGGCTGCTAAAATTACAACATTTAAAAGGCATCTAGATGGGTACATGAATAGAAAGGGTTTAGAGGAATATGAGCTAAATCCGAGCAAATGGGATTAGACTCACTTGGGATATCTGGTTGGCGTGGATGAATTGGACTGAAGGGTTTGTTTCCGTACTGCACAACTCTATGACCCTACGACATCCCAGTTTGTGAACACAAATTAATTTAAATAGTAATCACAGTTATTTTTAATATGCTCTTAAACATTATCATAGTAAGGGATAAAATATTAATGCAATAGAAGGTTATCATTTATAAGAGTTGTAATGCTGAGGTAGTCTATGAAATCAAGTTCATGGCTAAAGAACCACAACACTTTGATGACAAATACTTGTGTCCCCACATTTTCACAAACACTGTCTCTCACACACACACACACAGTCTCTCTCACACATAACACAAATACACACACTGTCTCTTACAAACATGTATATGCACACACTGTCCCTTTCTCACACACACATACACACACACATAAATACACAACAGTCTCTCTCACACAAACACAGTCTCTCTCTCTCTCTCTCACACACACATACACACACATTATAATTACACAAGTACAGGTCTCTCGTACATAATCACATGCATGTACACACACAATTATTTTATACTGTGATTCTGTACCTGGGTGGATGTGTGATCAAACACCACATCAAACATAAATGTTCTTTCTCGGGACCTATTCGCTCGCAAGATGTCATCAGGATCTTCAGTTGGATCCATCAAAACGACCATCTGCATCAAATAAAAATCCAGAAATTAAAATAAATCTGTAGTTTGGAAAGTCATCAAACGAAATGCTGCTTCAAAAATTAAGTAAAAAGCCAGTAGATCAGGATGAAAAGGAATTTGTTATAAGCAGAAATGTTCAGAGCAGATGTTAGAAGACAGCTGTAATTGAGGAATTAGCACTGACAGGTGATAGGCTGAATGGCCTGCTTCTGTATTTTGAGTGATTCTGGAAAGAATTGTTTTCTTCGATTATGTAGAGCCTTTTCCAATATCTATTGGGAGGAAGAATCATTAAACACTGGCACATAATCACCCAAGACACATTTCTATGAAATAAGGGATTGCCTTGTCCAGCATCAACCATAGCACAAGGATAATATAAAAAGTAAAAAATAGTAATACGATTTCTAAATAATTATTAAATAAAACCATTAACATGAGTGAAATGATCATGCATTTCTCTGTTGACAGCTCTCCTACTGATTGGACAATATGTTGTGCATTGGATGACATTGTCAGTATGACTCAGGAGACACCCCCTCCACTTTGCAGGGCAATCTCTGCTACCTTGGTGCATAGGATTACAGTGTCAGAGGTGTTGTTTGGACATGATGAGAGCATAATCATACTGTACTAGACCAATAATCAAAAGACCCTAAAGAACTGGATTTGAACCCGAGCATGGCAGATGGTGGAATTAAATCCATTAAAAATCTGGAACTAAAAATCTAATGATGACCATTGTCAATTGTTATAAAAATCCATCTGTTTCACAAATATCCTTCTGCCATCATGTGACTAAATGTGACTACAGCTCCACGACAATGTGGTTAACTCTTGACTGCCTTCTTAAATGGATGAGTTAGCTGCTTATTGTACCAAAATCGCTAAAAAATATCAAAAACAGAATGAAACCAGATAGACCACCTGGCATCGACCTCAATGCTGGAAATGACATGTCAATAACAGCCTGTTGACCCTGTAAGCTTCTTCTTCTTAATATCTGGGGCAAGTTCCAAAATTGGGACAGCTGCCTTTCAGACCAGTCAAACAAGGAATCATACTCATGGAATCATACATCGCATGCAGTGACCCAGATGCCACCATCACCATCCCTGGATAGATCCAGTCCCACCGGCAGGACAGACCCAGCAGAGGTGGCGGGATAGTGTCATTCGGTCAAAACAGGGTTGACCTGGGAGTCCTCAACATTGACTCCAATGTAGTCTTTAAGCAGCAGGTCAAATATGAGCAAGGAAACCTCTTGCTGATTATCATTTACCATCCTGCCTCAGTTAATAAATCAGTGTTCTGCCATATTGAACAATAAGTTGGAGGAAGCACTGAGGTGAAAATGCACTCCTGCTTGAAGGATTTCAATATCCACCACCAAGATTAGCTTGGCAGCACGACTGTTGATTAGTCAGATACTAAAGTACACAGTTCATAAACAGGATCTGAGATTTTTATCATTGTAGGTGGTGCATCTCAGCTCCAGGAAATCTCTGCAGGAGTTCCTCAGGGTAGTGTCCTAGTCGCAAACATTTTCAGCAGCTTCATCAATGACCTTCGCTCCATCATCAGATCCCTCAGAAGTAGGGATGTTCGTCAAGGACTGCACAATGCTTAGCATCATTCATGCTTAGCAACATGCAGAAAAGTGGCAAGTAACATTCATGCCACACAAATGACCATCTCCAACAAGGGAGAAGCTATCCATTCACCACTGACATTGAAAAGCATTGCCATCACTGAATCCTGTACTAACAACATCCTTGGGTCTAAATGATCTGAAAAAGCCATATCAATAACTTGATTAAAGATGAAATAGTGCTGATACTGGAAATCTGAAACAAACAAAGAGAATGCTGAAAAACTCAGCAACTCTGGCAGCATTTGTGGAGAGAAAAACACTCTCTCTGGTATGGCATTTTGTCTTCTGCTGGGGTAGGCACATTGAGGAAGTCAGTTGTGGGGATTAGAGGCATCTTGCTGAAATGTTGTAAACAGCAAGTCGCAATTCACCATATAAGAGTGGGAAGCGCAAAAGCATGGGAAATCACAGAATACTGTAGGAGCGGAATCATCGATAGCTTCAATTGGTGGGTAGGCACAGTGGATCACTATGCTTGGCATGACTATGGAGTTACCTAGGTTGAGAGGCTGAGCCTCTGATTCACCCTAGGGAGCATTACTTTGATGCCTCAATCCTCCAAATACACAATGGAATGAGAAATGGCTGTCAACACAACTGGAGAGGCTGGAGTCAGTGGGTTTTTGTTTCTCTGAGGGAGGGGACCTACTTGTGATTGACATGAGGCCCCACAAGGGGCAGTTGCATTTATCAAAATTGCACTGTCCAGATAGTATGGATTAAAGATGTCTATCATCACCAAATTCTGAATGTGAAATGCAACAGTGACACAATATGTCGAATATAAATCCTGCCATGGCACCTTGATAATATCATTGATCAGAGCAAATTAATAATAGCCATCTTTTTGAAACAGAAGTGATCATCTTACCCTAACCTTCACCTTTACCCTAACCATATACCTTCAGGCCTAGGTTCTCCTAGTTTTGGGGTCGGCGGCAGCAGCAACAAAGCTCCTCCAGGGATTGGGGGTGGCAGTACCAGCGGCAGTGAACTTTTTAAGGTAGTGACGTCAGCAAGGTGATATCTGCAGAGATTCGTGTCCCGACAGTGGCCTGGCCTGACAGTGGAAACAGGGCCTTTAGGTTGCGGGGCAATTATGGGTTCAACTCCTATGTTGGTGGGTCTATGGTGCAGGTCTCTGTTGGCTCCAAAAGAGTGATATTTTGAACATACTACTTTTTAAAAAAAATTTATTCCTATGACCCATACTGTTGGACTATTTGTTGCTTTAACTTATCTAATTGTTTTTTGTTTCCTAAGAATTTCATCTTAAGTATCTGTACCTGGCTATCTTTGTGCCTAAGATGGCCCTGTATTGCAGCGACTGTAAACTTTTCACATATATTCATTTCAGTACATATGACAATAAAGAAAATTCATTCAATTCTGCATGAGAGAAGGCAGCAGCATCTTGCACAGCATGTCAGACACAGCTTCACTGACATCCAGTTTTGGCTAGATGTGAGCTGGGAGCAGTGATCACTCACTGACTAAAATTATTGCAGTTCCAAAGACAATCAGCCACTGTTTAATCCCAAAAGCAAAGGCAGATTTTTGTTTGTTCATTCTTTGTTTAATTAGTAAACTTTTGCAACTCTGATGTTTTTACAATCTGATGCTCCCACAATGAACAATGAGCAGATCTTATGTTATGATGGTCATGAGGGGAGCAGTGGGGTTGATACAGACATAGTGCCTCCGTAGTTCCATTCTTGTAGCTGTTGCAGCAATGATAGGTGTTTGATGATTTGAAGAGCCAATATATTTCCAAAGGAGATCAACTATTCACTATAAAGTCTCACCCATGACATCAGTGCCTTCTGAAGCATTGCCCTCCCACTATGTTTACTGCAAATTACTGTAATTGCTGGCTTGCAGTGATTGACATTGGGCACATGGAGGTTTTAAATACGATGCTGCCATGGGCAATTAAGAAAGACAATGTTTGGACCCTCCTTTGACACTGATGAATTGACACTTAACATAGAACAGTAAAGCACAGTACAGACTGTCGGCCCTCGATGTTGTGCCAGCCTTTTACCTACACAAAGATCAGACCCAACATGGTACTAACTTCTATGTGGCTGTCCAAGCATTGCTTAAATGTCCATAATTTAACTGACTCTACTACCACTGCTGGAAATGCATTCCATGCACTGACCAAGCATTCCTCCAATCACCTCCAATTATGGTCCTTGTGAAAGCCATTTCCACCATGAGAAAATGTCTCTGGCTATCCACTGTATCTATGCCTCTTATCATCTTGGACATCTCTATCAAGTCACCTCTCATCCTTCTTTACTCCAATGAGAACAGCCCTAGCTCCCTCAACCTTTCTTCATAAGACATGCTCTCCAGTCCAGGCAGTATCGTGGTAAATCTCCTAGCACACTCTCTAAAGCTTTCACATCCTTTCTATAGTGAGGTGACCAGAACTGAACACAATATTCCAAGTGTGGTCTAACCAGCACCCTATAGAGCTGTAGTATAACCTCGCGGCTCTTAAACTCAATTCCCCCTACTAATGAAAGCCAACACACCATATGCCTTCTTGACAACCCTATCAATTTGGGTGGCAACTTCGAGGGATCTATGGACATGGACCCCAAGATCCCTCGGTTTCTCCACACTGTCTTTAACCCTGTATTCTGCATTCAAATTTGATCTTCCAAACTGATTCACTTTTCCAGGTTGAATTCCATCTGCCACTTAGCAGCCCAGTTCTGCATCCCATCAATAGAACATAGAACATAGAACAATACAGCGCAGAACAGGCCCTTCGGTTCTCGATGTTGCGCTGACCTGTGAACTATTCTCAGCTCGTCCCCCTACACTATCCCAAAATCATCCACGTGCTTATCTAAGGATTGTTTAAATCTCCCTAATGTGGCTCAGTTGACTACATTAGCAGGTAGTGTATTCCATGCCCTTACCACTCTATGCATAAAGAACCTGCCTCTGACATCTGTCTTAAATCTATCACCCCTCAATTTGTAGTTATGCCACCTCGAACAAGCTGACGTCATCATCCTAGGAAACAGACTTTCTCTGTCTACCCTATCTAATCCTCTGATCATCTTGTATGTCTCTATCAAATCCCCTTTTAGCCTTCTTATTGCCAATGAGAACAGACCCAAGTCTCTCAGCCTTTCCTCATAAGACCTCCCCTCCAGACCAGGCAACATCCTGGGAAACCTCCTCTGCACCAATGCTTCCACATCCTTCCTGAAATATGGCGACCAGAACTGTACACAATATTCCAAATGTGGCTGCACTAGCGTTTTGTAAAGTTGCAGCATGATATTGCGACTCCGGAACACAATCCCTCTACCAATGAAACTTAACACACCTTAACAGCACTATCAACCTGGGTGGCAACTTTCAGGGATCGATGTACATGGAGTCCAAGATCACTCTGCACATCCACACTACCAAGAATCTTTCCATTGACCCAGTACTCTGTCTTCCTGTTTCTCTTCCCAAAGTGCATCACCTCACATTTAACTGCATTGAATTCCATTTGCCACCTCTCAGCCCAATTCTGCAGTTTATCCAAGTCCCCCTGCAACCTGTAATATTCTTCCAAACTGTCCACTACTCCATTGACTTTAACGTCATCTGCAAATTTACTAATCCATCCACCTATGTCTGCGTCTCAGTCATTTATACAAATGACAAACAGCAGTGGTCCCAAAACAAATCCTTGTGGCACACCAGGCTGAATATTTTTCATCAACCACCACTCGCTGCCTTCTTTCAGAAATACAGTTTTTAATCCAAACTGCTAAATCACTCTCAATCCCATGTCTCTGCATTTTCTCTAACAGCCTACCCTGTGGAACCTTATCAAAGGCTTTACTGATGTCCATGTATACCACACCGACTGCCCTACCCTCATCTACATGCTTGGTCACCTTCTCAATAAACTCAATGAGCTTTATGAGACACGACCGGCCCTTGATGAAACCATGTTGACTATCTGAAATCAAATTGTTGCTTGCTAGATGATTATAAATCTTATCTCTTATAATCCTTTCCCAAACCTTTCCTATAACAGAAGTAAGGCTCACTGGTCCATAATTACCTGGGTCATCTCTACTGCCCTTCTTGAACAAGGGCACAATGTTTGCAATCCTCCAGTCCTCTGGTACTAAACCTGTAGACAATGAAGACTCAAATATCAAAGCCAAAGGCTCTGCTATCTCCTCCCTAGCTTCCCAGAGAATCCTTGGATAAATCCCATCCGGCCCAGGGGACTTGTCTACTTTCACTCCTTCTAGAATTGATAATACCTGTTCGTAACTAACTTCAATCCTTTCTAATATAATATGTTGTACCTCATTCCTCTCCTCTACAATATTCTCCTTTTCCTGAGTGAAAGCCGATGAGGAATGTTCACTTAGCACCTCTCCGATCTCCACAGGGTCCACACTCAACTTCCCATTTCTGTCTTTGACTGTCATCCTTGTATTCCTCACATACCAAGAGAAAGCTTTAGGGTTCTCCTTTATTCTATTTGCTAAAGACTGCTCGTGTCCTCTCTTTGCTCTTCTTAACACTTGCTTTAAATCCTCCCTAGCTGACCTGTAACTCTCGGGCTTATGCCCGAAACGTCGATTCTCCTGTTCCCTGGATGCTGCCTGACCTGCTGCGCTTTTCCAGCAACACATTTCCAGCTCTGATCTCCAGCATCTGCAGACCTCACTTTCTCCTGTAACTCTCCATGGCCTCATCTGAACCATCTTGCCTCATCAACACATAAGCCTCCTTCTCCCGCTTAACAAGAGGTGCACTTTCTGTAGTAAACCATGGTTCCCTTACCTTATCACATCCCCCCTGCCTGATAGGGACATACCTATCAAGGACACGCAATATCTGTTCCTTAAACCAGCTCCACATTTCCATTTCCTGCATTGCCTGCATTTTGCTAACGCATTCTATGCATCCTAATTCTTGCATAATCACATTATAATTGCCCTTGCCCCATCAATAATTCTTGACCTGTGGTATGTACCCCTTTCCATCGCTAAACTAAACATAACTGAATTCTGGTCAATCTCTCCAAAATGCTCACCTACAACTAAGTCAAACACCTGGCCTGGTTCATTACCAAGCACCAGATCCAGTGTGGCCTCCCCTCTTGTCGGCCCTTCGACATACTGTGTCAGGAAACCCTCCTGTACACATTGGACAAAAACTGATCCATCCGACGCACTGGAGTTATAGCACTTCCAGTCAATGTTGGGGAAGTTAATGTCCCCCATAATGACCATCTTGTTCCTTTCACTCCTGTCCAGAATAATTTTGCTAATCCTCTCTTCCACCTCCCTGGACCTCTGTGGTTGCCTATGAAAAACTCCAAACAGTGTGACCTCTCCTCTCCTGATTCTATCCTCAGCCCACACTACCTCAGTAGACGAGTCCTCACCAAAAGTTCTTTCAGCCACCGTTATACTATTCTTGACTAACAAGACCACACCTCCCCCTCTTTTACCACCTTGCCTGTTCTTAATGAAAGATCTAAACCCTGGAACCTACAACATCCATTCCTCACCCTGCTCTAATCTTGTCTCAGAAATGGTCACAGCATCGAAGTCCCAAGTACCTATCCATGCTGCAAGCTCATCTATCTTATTTCGGATACTTCTGGCATTGAAGTAGACACACTTCAAACCAGCTTGCTGTCTGCCAGCACATTCCTGTGACCCTGAAATCCTGTCCCTGTCCTTCCTACTCTCATCCTCCTGTGCACTGCAACTACACCTCAGGTTCCTACCCCCCTGCTGAGCTCGTTTAAACCCACCCGAATGGCACCAGCAAATTTCCCACCCAGGATATTAGTACCCCTCTGGTTCAAGTGAAGACCATCCTGTTTGTACAGGTCCTACCTACCCCAGAATGAGCCCCAATTATCCAAGTACCTGAAGCCCTCCCTCCTGCACCATCCTTGCAGCCACGTGTACAGCTGATATCTCTCCCTATTCCTTACCTTGCTATCACGTGGCACGGGTAACAAACCAGAGATAACAGCTCTGTTTGTTCTAGCTCTCAGCTTCCACCCTAGCTCTCTGAAATCCTGTCTTACATCCCTATCCCTTTTTGTACCTATGTCATTGGTACCTACATGGACCACGACTTGAGGCTGGTCACCCTCTCCCTTCAGGACCCCAAAGATACGATCCGAGAAATCACGGACCCTGGTACCTGGGAGGCAACACACCAACCGCGAGTCTCGTTCTTTCCCAACAAACCTTCTATCTGAGCCTCTAACTATTGAGTCCCCAATGACTAACATTCTCCTCCTTTCCCTCCTTCCCTGCTGTGCAACAGGGACAGGCTCTGTGCCAGAGACCTGGGCCCCACTGCTTGCCCCTGGTAAGTCATCCCCCTCAACAGTATCCAAAACAGTAAACATGTTTTTCAGGGGAACGACCACAGGGGATCCCTCCACTGACTGTTTCTTCCCCTTCGAACAATCACCTAGCTTTCTTTGTGCCTAGAAGTAACTACTTCCCTGTAACTCATCTCTGACAGCCTCTGCCTCTCAAATGATCTGAAGTTCCCTAACACGGTCTTGGAGGAGCGAGAGTTGGGTGCACTTCCTGTAGATGTACTTGAATGGGACACTAATGGCATCCCTCACCTCAAACATCATGCAGGAGGAACATTGCTCTCCCTGCACTGCCATCCCTGCTAGTCTGCTTATCACAAAATAAAAAAGAAGAGATGCTTAGCTGATGTAGGAGGTGGTTGGGTGGGAAGCCCTACAAACATAGGGTCTCAGGTTGAGAAAACACTGACTTATATAGCTGGACGGAAATAAAAAGAAGTCCCTCCTTTCCCAGAAAACCAGTGCTCTCTGAGTTCAAATATAAAAGCTCAAATCAGTGACTCACTGCTCCTGACAGGCCCCTGGTGCAAGCTGCCGCCCTTTGAGTTGCTGCTGCCACTGGAAAACAGAAATGGAGAACTCCTACGCTCGTGGTAAGTTTTTAAAGGTTCAAATCAGTGACTCACCGCTCCTGGAAGGCCCCTGTTCCAAGCTCCCGCATGTTGAGTTGCTGCTGCCCATTGCAATCTACAACAGCCCTCCACACTCCACCAAGCTTTGTATCAACGACTCTTAACTAAAACCAAAATAAGATTCATCCCATGGTTGTGTTTTGAAGGTTAATTTAGATAACTGTGATTTCCAACATGTCTATACGTCTATAAGTTAATGTTATAAAAGAAAGGTTAATTTTATATGCATCCTGTAGACTTTATTGGAATGGGGACAATGTGGAACACAAACTATCTTAGCACCTCAAAATTGAGGCTGGGAGGTTTTAACTCCTGACTTTCCGAACATTGCCCAACATTGATTCCTGCCTGAAACCAGCAGTGAATGGCATCAATAGCGAGGAGCAGGAGTCAAAATTCAAGGCTGCCAGTGAAAGCCGTGGAGATGCTCACTAATGAGATAAACAAAATGGCTGACAGAATTAAAAAAGGAAAATTATGAGATGGGAAAATGTTCAGGGCTAGGGAGACTTAAGGTATCCTCATAGACCACAAAGGATCATTTCTGCTCCTCTTGAGGTTGACTTTAAATACCACCAGGTACATCTACCACATGTGTTTGTCTGTTAGTACAGTTTGTATAGTCACCTTAAAATTGTAATACAGTGTAATTCAAATTAAAGCAGACTCGCAGCCAAGCTTTTGATTTGAACAAGTATAAGTTTAATATTAGTTATTACAGAAACTTTCCTCAGGATAAAACTATTAAATCAAAGAACTGTAAAAGCGCAGGAACATGCCCTTTGGCACAGCAAGACTGCAGCCATACATGATGCTTTTCTGAGCTAAAAACTGGGGGGCACAGTGGCTCAGTGGCTAGCTCTGTTGCCTCACAGCATCAAAGACTCGGGTTCAATTCCAGCCTCAGGTGACTGTCTGTGTGGAGTTTGCACATTCTCCCTGTGCCACTGTGGATTTTCTCTGGTTTACTCCCACAGTCCAAAGATGTGCAGGTTAGGTGAATTGACCATAGTGTTCAGGGATGTATAGGTTAGGTGCATTAATTTAGGGAAAAATGTAGATAATAAAGTAGGGGAATGGGTCTGGATGGGATACTCTTCACAGCACTGGTGTGTACCTGTTTCCATCTTTTGCCTCTATGTGATCCATACCCTGCCTGTTCATTATTTCATCAGGTGCTTTTTAAATGTTACTATTGTATCTGCCTCCACCATTTCCTCTGGCAGCAAGTTCCAGATACTTACCACCGTCTGTGAAAAAAAACTTTCATCACACGTCTCCTTTAAACAATTCCTTTTGTACTGTAAACGTTAGGTCTCCTCATAATCAATATTTCTGTCCTAGGAAAAAGACTTCGACTATCCACTTTATCCATGTCTCTCATAATTTTGTAAACTTCTATCAGGTCATTCCTCAGCTTTCAATATTCAAGTGAAAACAAATCAAGAATATCCAATCTCTCCTCGTTGCTAACACCCTCCAACCAGCAACATCCTGGTAAACCATTCCTTAACCTCTCCAAAGCGTCCACATCCTCTGGGAGCGTGGCACCCAAAACTGTACACAATATTCTGAATGTGGCTACGTGATTTGCCAATTTTTATACTCTGCACCACAACTGATGAAGGCATGCATGCTATATGGTTTCTTGACAACCGTATCCACTTATGTTCCCACTTTCAGGCAACTGTGCACCTGTAAGATCCCTCTGTATCTTGATGCTACTGAAGGTTCTGCCATTTACTGTACATTCCCTCCTACATTATATCTTCCAAAATGTATCACCTTACTTTTATCAGATGGATTGATTTCCAACTGCCATTTCTTCATTCAAGACTCTAGTCTACCAATATCCTGCTGTATCCTCTGACAATCTTTTTTACTATCTGCAGCTCCCTCCAATCTTTGCTCCATTTGTAAACTTACTAATCAGACCACCTACATTCTCCTCCACAATATTTATATATTTTACAAACAACAGGGGTCCCAGTACTGATCCCTGTGGGATGCCACTGGTCACAGATCTCCAGTCTGAAAACACCTTTCCACCACAATTCTCTGTCTTCTAAGACTAAGCCAGTTCTGTATTCATCTTACCAGCTCATCGTAGATCCAATGTGAATTCACCTTGTGCATCATTCTGCTATGAGGGATCTTGGCAAAGGCCTTCCAAAAGTCCATATAGACAACCTCCATTGCCCTGCCCTCAATTATGTTTGTCACTTCCTGAAAAAAACCCAATCATATTTGTGGGACACAACCTCCCACTGCACAAAGCCATGCTGTTTATCGCTAATAATTTTTCCAAGTGTGAGCAAAGTTGAAAAGTTTGGTACTGGAAAAGCACACATAGTCAGGCAGCATCTTCTGCACCCAGTCAGGAGCAGAAGAATCGATGTTCCAGGCATTAGCCCTTCATCAGGAATGTGAGGCCTGCAGAGGCTGGAGATCAGAGTTGAAGAGTGTGGTGCTGGAAAAGCCCAGCCGGTCAGCCAGCATCCAAGGAGCAGGACAACCGGCATTTCAGGCATAAGCCCTTCATCAGCTCTTATATCTGAAACGTTGATTCTCTTGCCCCTTGGATGCTGCCTGACCGGCTGTGCTTTTTCAGCACCACACTCTTCGGCTCTGATCTCCAGCATGTGCAGTCTTCACTTTCTCCCAAAGGTTAGTAAAGCTTAACCCTAAGACTCTTCAATAATTTCCTGAACCACTGATGTAAGGCTCACCAACCTAAAATTTCCAGACCATCTCTATTGCCCTTCTTAAACATAGGAACAATGTTGGCTATTCTCTAGTCCTCTGGGACCTCCCTTGTGACACAAAGATTTCATACAAACCCCGAGGCATTTTCCCCCTGTCTCCCTCAATGCTCTGGGATAGTTCCTGTCAAGTCCTGGAGAATCGTCTATCTTAATACTTTTCAAAACATTCAACAGCACCTCCTTTTCTCTATCGACATGCCCTAGAATATCCCTGTCTAGATTCACCATCCATCATCATCTTCTTTTTTGTGAATACCAGTGTCAAGTATTCATTAAGGACCTCACCCACTTCTTCCAGCTCCATAAACTCCTTCCTTGTACTTGAGTGGACCTTCCCGTTGCCTTGCTATCCTCTTGCTCCTTATATTAACAAGAAATTATAGCCATCAAGATGAAAAAATTATCAATAAGGCAATGGAATACTCAAAAGGAGAAAGTCCTAGCGTGGACTGTGGTAACAGTTGGAGCCCATTGCTCAGGTTTATTTTCCTGAAATGAAGAAATTAAATCAGGTCCAGTAGTTGCGATGCTTTTTGTAGGTGACTTGGTTTTTCTTCCATAAGTAGTTTCCTCAGAATTGCAAATTTTGAGGGGAGGAAAAGTTTCCTTGTTCTTCACCAGTTCTGTAGTTTCAGAATTTTCTGCTTGACCTTTTTCAAGTGAACTGTATTTGGTTTCTGTATATCGTTTCCTGTTTGGCAAAAACATCCCTCTGAGGGTGATTCTTGGAGTTTTGCACACTGGGTGTCTGAAGCCACTTTTCTTTATATAGGTCAACAGCTCAAAATGGTAGTGTGTTAATTTTGAGGAATCAAGGGCTCCACAAAACCAAGTCAATGATGTTGAAGTTCTTTATTGATGAAGAGCTTCAGCTCGAAAGGTCGATTTTCCTGCTCCTTGGATGCTGCCTGACCTGCTATGCTTTTCCAGCAAAACACTCTCAATTCTGATCTCCAGCATTTGCAGACCTCACTGTCTGAAGTTTTTTTATGTTCTTCATTCTGTCTGTTGTTTCTCTCTGAAGTTTGATTTCTCACACTTCTTTTAGCTGTTTCTCTTGGTATTTCAAGGGTCTTTACTTAACTAGGCATGCCCCTTTCAAAGATCCATCCCACCCTGGCAATGTTTTTCTACAACCTCTATCACTGGGGAGAAGGTATAGAAGCCTGAACACATGCACCAGCCGGTTTAGGAACAGTTTCTACCCTACTGTTGTTAGAATACTGAATGGACTCACAAACTCTTAACATTTGCCTGGACCTGTATTTTTGTTTTTGGCGCTGTTTACCTATAATTTACTACCTATGCTATTTAACTCTGTGATCTGTCTGTATAGCTTGCAAGACAAAGCTTTTCACTGTGCCTTGGTACACGTGACAATAAATTCAATTCAATTCAATTCAATAGAGTTCAATTCACTGAGACCTTGTAGTTGCATTGTCCGGTCACTTTGGTATCTTTTTCCGAGATTCTTGTGCTTAGTTATGGTCAGATTAGTTTTATTTTACAAAAATATGTAATGTTATAACTCATTTATTTGTATTTTTATTTCACTGTTGGAATTTGTTTTCCCATGGAATCTACATACAATTTGATATGAAATGTTTCTTTCATCATGCACACTCTCAGAGCCTGATAGGGTGAAATTGGACATGGAAAGGAGAGACATGCCTATTGTACAATAACCTCAATATTTAATTCCAGAGCAGTCAATAAAATCAAATATGAAATGGAACACATTTCAGGCTCCTTATTCCAGCCTAATTTCACCCTCCTTTATCTGCAACTCTCCTTACAACCTATTTGTTTTTTAACATTTCAAATCATTCCTTCCAGTTTCTTTTAAAATAACATTTGATTGAAAGAATTACAAAACTACTTATTTTAGTAGATTGGAAAACATCTAAGATTTCTCTTAGTTTAAAAACTGACATTGAGAACTGTGTAAAAACTAGGATAAATGTGTTGAGACTTTGTCCGAAAATATTTGGATTATTCTGCATTAAGTGGCTACAGGAATATTCACAGTATCAGAGTTAATAATAAAGCTGGGCAAAAACAGTTAAAAAATTGACCTGCAAAATGATGACTTCCCATTCTCAAGAGGTAGCTGGCCCCTCCTCAATCTGTTGTTTTCATTGGAACACAGGAGGTTGAGGGGTAACCAGATAGAAGTTTATAAGATTGTGAATGGCATGGATACAGTAGAAAGTATGAGGCTTTTCCCCAGGGTGAAGGGGTCAATTACTAGGGGACACAGGT
Organism: Chiloscyllium plagiosum; assembly: GCF_004010195.1. Lineage (NCBI taxonomy): Eukaryota > Metazoa > Chordata > Chondrichthyes > Orectolobiformes > Hemiscylliidae > Chiloscyllium > Chiloscyllium plagiosum. The sequence continues at coordinate 1,209,244 of NC_057730.1, read as the reverse complement.
TCAAGATGGGAGGGGGAATGTTTAAAAGAGATGTGCGAGGCAAGTTTTTCTCTCAAAGGTTGGTGAGTGCCTGCAATGCGTTGCCAGAGGAGGTGGTGGAAGCTGACACAATAGCAGCATTCAAGGAGCACCTGGACAAGTACATGAGTAGGAAGGGAATAGAGGGACTGACAATGAAGACTGTTTTAGTATGGAAGGGCAAAATGTGTTGGTGCAGGCTTGGAGAGTCAAAGGGCTGTTTCTGTGTTCTTTGAGATGTTTTTTATTATTATTCAAGACGGTGGCTCAGTGGTTAGCACTGCTGCCTCATAGTACCAAGGACCTGGGTTTGATTCCAACTTCAGGCGACTGCCTGTATGGAGTTTGCACATTCTCCCCGTGTCTGAGTTGGTTTCCTCCAGGTGTTCTGGTTCGCTCCCACAATCCAGAGACGTGCTGGTTAGGTGAATTGGCCATGCTAATTTAAACTAATTTGGCAGGGGGATGGGATCTGGACTTGTAGTCCAGCAAGTAGGCTAGCTGTTTGTCAGGATGTCCAAGTGTGTGGGGAGGCTGTGAAGAAGGTCGCACTGACAGGGAATACTTGCGGACACAGAGATGGGTTCAAGTGCGTATACTTCAACGCCAGGAGTATCAGAAATAAGGTGGGTGAACTTAAGGCGTGGATAGGTACCTGGGACTACGATGTTGTGGCCATCACGGAAACGTGGATAGAAGAGGGACAGGAATGGTTGTTGGAGGTTCCTGGTTACAGATGTTTCAGTAGGATTAGGGAGGGTGGTAAAAATGGAGGGGGGTGGCGTTGCTAATTAGAAATGGTATAACAGCTGCAGAAAGGCAGTTCGAGGGGGATCTGCCTTTAGAGGTAGTATGGGCTGAAGTCAGAAATAGGAAAGGGCAGTCACCTTGTTGGGTGTTTACTACAGGCCCCC
>NC_057730.1:1198939-1206354 GCF_004010195.1 Chiloscyllium plagiosum | reverse complement strand
CAATAAGCTTCTATCTGCAATTTGAGAGGGAGAGGGTACAGTCGGAAGTGACAGCATTTCTGTTGAATAAAGGGAATTATGGAGCTATGAGGGAGGAGCTGGCCAAAGTTCAATTGTGCAATACCTTAGCAGGGATGACCGTGGAGGAACAATGGCGGATATTTCTGTGTATAATGCAGAAGTTGCAGGATCAGTTCATTCCTAAAAGGAAGAAAGATCCCAGGAGGAGGCATGGGCGGCCGTGGCTGACGAGGGAAGTTAAGAAACATATAAAGTTAAAAGAGAAAAGGGAGAACATAGCAAAGATAATTAGGAAAACTGAGGACTGGGAAGCTTTTAAAGAGCAACAGAGGATTACTAAGAAGGAAATACGCAGAGGAAAAATGAGATATGAAGGTTAACTGGCCAATAATGAGTGGTGGGGGCATGGAATGCGCTGCCTGTGGTAGTGGTAGAGTCAGAATCTTTGGTGAGCTTTAAGGGGCAATTGGATAGGTACATGGATGGGTGCTTAAGCTAGGACAAATGTTCGGCACAACATCGTGGGCCGAAGGGCCTGTTCTGTGCTGTTCTATGTTCTATGTCTATGTTCTAAATTGTATTCAGGGATGTGTAGGTAGGTGCTTCGGCACAACATCGTGGGCCGAAGGGCCTGTTCTGTGCTGTTCTATGTTCTATGTCTATGTTCTAAATTGTATTCAGGGATGTGTAGGTAGGTGCAATAGTCAGACGTATGTAGAATAATAGGGTAGGGGAATGGGTCTGGTTGAGTTACTCTTCAGATGGTCAATGTGGACTCGTTGGAATGAATGGCCTGTTTCCGCACTGTAGGGATTCTATGATTTGCATATTGTATTTGTACTCGTATAACAGCTTTTTAATTACTTTCTACATTGTACGTAGAGACATTCTCAGTTTTTGGAGTTATAATATACTGAATTTCTTCTCTCTGTTTACAGTTTTTATTAATAAACTGCCTGCTTCTCTCTAATTGAGGGTTGGATTAGATTTGGGTTTGAAATTGCAGTGGGCGGGGAGCTTTGGGAACAGTCCCAGAGCCACACTACAGTTTCATGGCAGCTAAACAATCTGTGGCCTTCTGTTCTCTAGCAGAGAAATGATACAAGGAACAGGGGAGCCTTATGTGGGAAGACAATACTTTGTATTGAGAAGCCCATAATTCAACTCTAATGGTACCATAGAGCCTCATTAAGAATAGAGCAGCATACAATTAAAAAAACAAAATGTTGTTCAGTCAACTGAGGAGAAGCTGAACAATAAAATAAAAATAGAGGCTTCTATGTTTGTACAAAGGTAATACTACTTCATAAATTACCTTGAAGAAGCCTCCCATTTATAATTTACTGTTCCCTGTAGGATTACTTTCAGCAGTAAATTGTAAAAGGAGGGCAAGTTTAAACATGTCTGTAACAGTGTAATTAAATACTCACTATCCAATGAACACAATCCCTGACATTCAGTAAAGTGCTTCTAATTAGAAGCCAAAACAGCTATTGGTTACATTAGAAGCCACGAAGGTGAACAGAATCATACTACAGTGAAATCTGAAAAGAAACATAAGGCATTGATTGATGTACATTAATAAACATTCATTAATAAACATTCATTAATAAACATTGATTGATGTCAACCAAACATTCTGTTTGATGTTTGAAATAATCTTCGATTCCAAATCCAAATATTCAAATATTTTGTATTACTAAAATCTTTTATCATAAATATTTAATTCTAATCAGTAATATGCTTTCAGTATGTGAAATCATGGTCTCAATAAATCATCAAGAATACTACAGTTGGGAAGAAGATTTGATCCAAGGCTAAAAGCAGGAACACAAATATGTGAACAGGTTGTGATGATTCACATTGAAAGCTGCCTGATGGAAGAGGATTTGGAAATGCACAAGACACTGGCATAGGCTTTTACAGAAAGTTTTGTCTGCTCCAGGTCTCTCAAACAGTAATCTTACTTGCTCTCATTTCTCTATCAGGTGCTTGTTATCTTTTAAATTGTACATTTTTCAAATGTTTCTTCCCTTTTTTGACTCTTGTACCAATGTTTTTGACAGGGTATTGCTGGTCCTAATCACCCTGTGCACAAAAAGGAATCTCTTAACCTCATTCTTTATTCCAGTGGTCTTAATGAATTGGACCGAGTCCAGAAGACCATAAGACACAGGAGCAGAAGTAAGTAATTCAGTCCATCAAAGTCTGCTCTCCCATTCATTAAGATCTTGGCTGATCTGATAATCCTCAACTCCACATTGCTGTCTTTCCCCCCCTTAATCTCGATTCTCCTACTCATTACAAATGTCAATTTCAGTCAGTTATCCAGGCTCAACAACCCTCAACAGCGCACTGCCATTAAAATAAATCCACAGATTCACTACCCTCTAGCAATGTGGTTGACTCTGAAATGACCTAGGAAATCACTCATTTGGACCATACCACTGTCAAAAAGGAATAAAAATGAATCAACCTAGACACTGGCACACAGTCCAGTCAATTCGAAAAACTCTAGAGCATATTATCCTCTCTAGGCTTGTACCAAAACTGAGAGAGCTCAGTACAGAATAATCAAGCAACAGCCTGCCATGGTCATGCTCAAGGTTTCAAACCTTACAGGCATTGTGGCAGCCAATCACAATCATCGTCTTTTTCCACCATCAAAACATATCCAGCAGAAGTGGTGGCACAGTCCCATACACTCAGAAAGAAAAGGACACTTGGAGCCCTCCACTTTAACTTGTGATTTCAGTCATACATGGACAAGGAAACCTCCTGCTGATTACCACTTAATGGATCCCCCTCTTGGCAGATGAATCATTGCTCTTCCATGTTGAACAGCACTTTATGGAAGTTCTGAAGATGGCAAGGTACTGCAGTGTACTCTGGGTGAGGCAATTCAAAGTCCATCACCAAGAGTGGTGCCAATACTGATCAATCTGGTCAAGTCCTAATCACCACTATCATCACTGAATCTCCCATGGTCAATATCCTAGGGTTAGCATTGACAGGATACTGAAGTGGATTAGCCATATAGGCACAGTGGCAACAAGAGCAGGTCAGAGATTATGAAGACTATAGTGGGTATCTCACCTACTGACGCTCCAAAGCTTGTCCATGACCTACAAGGCATGCAGCAGGAGTGTGGTGGTGTTATGTAGATGTGGGTGTACTGTACCTTTAAGAAAGTTAAAAGCTGGCAGAAATACTTGACAGTACCAAGTGCTCTGAACAAGATACAATGTAACCTTTTGGTCCAGCAGCTAGTGTAGCTGGTTGCCTAGAGACAAAAACAAAGTTGAATTAGGCCAATCAGTTTAAATTATACCCCCCAAAAATCCAAACTCCAACGAAGTTTGAATTTAGTATATTGACAAAATTAAAAGCCAATGACACAATCCGATGCTTTAGGGATATAAGACAGGGGAAAATTGAACAGTTGGGGGAGAACTGCCTAAAGACCAACAGGTGTAGGCTGCTAGCCAGAACTCTCTGAGGTAATTTGGTCCATCAAAGTCTGCTCTACCATTCAATGAGATCATGGCTGATCTGATAATCCACATTGCTGCCTTTCCCCCCATTAATTTTGATTCTCCTACTCAATGCAAATATCTAGAGAAGGAGTTTGCACAGAGAAAAACATCAACAGTAACCTGGAGAGCAAGTTTAATGAGGAAGATAAAGTGAAGATTCGATTGCTGGCTGGTTTTGCAATTTGAAGTTTTCACTAAATCTTAATCGTGGCTTTTGTCGGGCTAATATTATAGAAGGGAAAGTAAAAGATAGGCTACAGGAAGGAGTTGTAAATTGTTGTTAGTTAATTATTTTCAAAATAAAGTTTTACTTTAAGAAATAAAGTTGTTAATTTTTACTTTAAATAGGCAGCACGGTGGCACAGTGGTTAGCACTGCTGCCTCACAGCACCAGACACCCGGGTTCAATTCCTGCCTCAGGTGTCAGTGTGGAGTTTGCACGTTCTCCCCATGTCTGCATGGGTTTCCTCCGGGGTGCTCTAGATTCCTCCCACAGTCCAAAAAATGTGCAGGTTAAGTGAATTGGCCATGCTAAATTGCCCATAGTGTTAGGTGAAGGGGTAAATGTAGGGGAATGGGTCTGGGTGAGTTGCTCTTCGGAAGGTCGGTGTGAACTTGTTGGGCCGAAGGGCCTGTTTCCACACCGTAAATAATCTAAAACACCTGGTTCTTGGACTCTCGAATTTTTACAGATTACTGCACGGGATAAATCCTTTCTGTATTGTTGGTTTAAAATAGTGGGGGTGTTTACCCTGTGTCATAACAGTGGAATATCCTTAAATGGATGTATGCAACTGCAGTAACACTAGGGTGACCTTATAGAGGTTTATAAAATCATGAGGTGTATAGATAAGGTGAATGACAGTTGTCTTTTCCCTAGAGTGGAGGATTTCAAGACTAAGAGGCATATTTTTAACCTGAGAGGAGAAAGACTTTAAAAAGATATGGGGGCAATTTGTTTTTTACATAGAGAGTTGTTGATGGATAGAATGAAACTCCAGAGGAAGTAGTGGATGCAGGTCCAGTTATGACATTTAAAAGACATTTGAATAAGTACATGAATATGAAATGTTTGGAGGGAATGGGCAGGTGGGACTAATTTAGTTTGGCATTATGGTCTGCATGGAATGGTTGGATCAAAGGGTCTGTTTTCGTGTTGTATGTCTCTATTACACTAAGAGGCTTGACACCATCCAGGACAAAGAAGTCCATTGTATTGGTATCTCATCCATCAACTTAAACTGACAATAAATATTTTACTGGACAATGGGATGTGCTCACCTGCATCCATACTTTTGAGCACTAGCAAATTTGATGGAAAGTTTACCATCTTTCCATGCCATTAAGCACTTGCATGTGATTAACCAGGTCAGGAACTAGTCATTGACCAGATAGTCAGATCGTCATCAGGACAACCTAAAGGGTATATGCCGTACACAACCAGGAGCTTAGCCACATTACTGTTAGAAGAAACATTTCTGATAACTTGCAGCATTGAAAACCACAGGATCATTGCAATGTCACATTAATCAGTTGGTTACGAGAGAGGTGTTGAAGACAGAATTGGGAATAGTGCTAAAAGCGAGCTGGTCCTTGAAAACCGAGTGGTCTTGTCAAATAGACGGAAGATTGGCCCTGTACTACACGCAATGAACATACCTTGTTTGATGACAATGAAATGTAAACTCAAGCAGTTTGGTGGTCAGCAATAGATTTCTGAATAGAACTTATTTTAAAACTGCACAGCTTGTACACTCAAGAAAAAAATCATTAAACCTGTGTCCTGTACCTTCACGACTAATGCAATGGCAAAGAAAACTATGACAACAACTTTGTGTAGATAATATTTGGAGATTTTCAAGCAGCCCCGAGCAACAAACATTTTCTGCTTGCTGCTGATAATCTACATTACAATGACCAAAAATCATTGTGTTAAGGTTTGTGAGCCCCACTACAGTTATTGATCCTTGAGACAATTTGTTTAAATATTGTGGCCATACTACAGACAATAAATAACTGTTTGTTCCCATTCAGTTCACAGACATCCCAGCAAGGTCTGAAGTTCATCACCATCTGACACCACGTTACAACCTGCAATCAAATTGAACAATTGAACAGTGATCTTTCATAAAAGCTAGCAGTGCCAAATTGAACAATCCATTCATATCCTACTTCTTTCATATTAATTTCTGCCACAATCTCTGGCGAGAAGGCCAAAAGCCAAACTTGTAATTGACCATAAATTTCATATGTCACTGACTATTCTCAAGGTGTCACCACCACTCAACCAGAGAAACCATAGAACAATGGCATAATTCAACAAGTGGATATGCACAAGGGATTACAAGGAAATTACAGTTAAAATAAGCAAAACTGGAGACATCAACGCAATAAGGAGACATTTTCTTTTCCGATAAACAACATTTTCTTTTCCGTTGGCCATCTGCCTCAATCCACTCATTATATGGAACCACAATCACATATTTGTAGGTCTCAGATCATCATCAACATTTTCACATCTGAAAGATTACTCCCAAACTCAGAGAAAATGGACACTCTGCATTATATTATAGAACATAGAACATTACAGCGCAGTACAGACCCTTTGGCCCTGGATGTTGCGCAGACCTGTGGAACCAATCTGAAGCCTACCTATCCTACACTATTCCATTTTCATCCATATGTTTATCCAATGACCATTTAAATGCCCTTAAAGTTGACGAGTCTGCTACTGTTGCAGGCAGGGCATTCCACGCTCCTACTACTCTTTGAGTAAAGAAATTTGTGGGCGGCACGGTGGCACAGTGGTTAGCACTGCCGCCTCACAGCGCCAGAGACCCGGGTTCAATTCCCGCCTCAGGCGACTGACTGTGTGGAGTTTGCACGTTCTCCCCGTGTCTGCGTGGGTTTCCTCCGGGTGCTCCGGTTTCCTCCCACCATCCAAAGATGTGCAGGGTCAGGTGAATTGGCCATACTAAATTGCCTGTAGTGTTAGGTAAGGGTTAAATGTAGGGGTATGGGTGGGTTTCGCTTCGGCGGGTCGGTGTGGACTTGTTGGGCCGAAGGGCCTGTTTCCACACTGTAATCTAATCTAATCTAAACTACCTCTGACATCTGTCCTATATCCCTCAATTTAAAACTATGCCCCTCATGCTAGCCATCACCATCCGAAGAAAAAGACTCTCACTGTCCACCCGATCTAACCCTCTAATTATCTTATATGTCTCAATCAAGTCACCTCTCAACCTTCTTCTCTCGAATGAAAACAGCCTCAAGTCTCTCACCCTTTCCTCATAAGACCTTCCCTCCATACCAGGCCACATCCTAGTAAACCTCCTCTGAACCCTTTCCAAAGCGTCCACGGCCTTCCTGTAATTCGGTGACCAGAACTAGAGTATGCAATACTCCAAGGGCAGCCACACTAGAGTTTTGTACAGCTGCAGCATGACCTTGTGGCTTTGAAACTCAATCCCTCTACCAATAAAAACTAACACACTGTATGCCTTTTTAACATTAGATAGAGTAGACAGTGAAAGTCTTTTTTTCCTGGGATGATGATGTCAGACAATAGACAATAGACAATAGGTGCAGGAGTAGGCCATTCAGCCCTTCGAGCCTGCACCGCCATTCAATATAATCATGGCTGATCATTCCTAATCAGTATCCTGTTCCTGCCTTATCTCCATAACCCTTGATTCCACTATCTTTGAGAGATCTATCCAATTCCTTCTTAAATGAATCCAGAGAGTGGGCCTCCACTGCCCTCTGGGGCAGAGTATTCCACACAGCCACCACTCTCTGGGTGAAGAAGTTTCTCCTGAGCTCTGTCCTAAATGGTCTACCCCGTATTTTTAAGCT